>NC_068415.1:1854429-1881929 GCF_023724105.1 Carassius gibelio
AAATACAGGATTACATTTGGGACTCTTTCACAAACCCAAATATTTTCAATTCACATGCTTCATCGTAAAACAATAATAAAATAATATGCGTAAATATCTTTGAAAATAATATAATGACTGAGTTAATTACTTTTTTTTTTTTTTGAAAATATTATTTTAAATGCATATTTAAGTTTGAAAATAATATTGTCACTGATCAGAAAACATTTTATGTTCATTGATTCAATTTATTAGGAAAATATTATTTTAAATGTATAACTTTTAAAACGATACTGTCAGAAAAAATAACATTAATACTGATTACCTGCACATTTTTAATCTAATTAATCTAAAAACAAATCTAAATGTAAATAATAAAATAATTATTCACACACACACAAACACACACACATATATATATATATATATAGTTTTTTTTTTTCAAAATAATTGAAGGGTTAATAATTTATTTGCATAAAGAAAAGAAGAAGAATACTAAAAAAAAAAAAAAAAAACATTTTGGGGGGGGGGGTTTAGAAAACAATATAGGACAATAATCTTGAAACAACAACAAAAAAAAAAAAAATCAAAAATTCCAAATTCTCTAGATCTGGAAATGACTTAAATCAAATTCCACACTTTTCCACACTTGGATCCCTGCCTTTGTGCCTAATGACGCCTATGTAGGGAGCACACTAGGGTTCGGAGCGTCGTGCACAAACACACTGGATCTCCACCAAACACATGTATGTGCTTCACACCCCGTCACGCGTGTGCGATGATACCCATAATGCATCAGTGCTGTCAGAGTGCATATCAACACCTCACTGTCTGTCGTCACGGAGACGTCTCCAGGGCAACAGGAGAATTCCGGAAACTGAATGTTAATTAAAACTGTTAAATAGCAGGATGAAGCAGACCCCCACGACACTTCACAGCCAATTAACACACGCAGCGCTTCAGACACCAACAGACCTCTGCAAACACTCAACCATTCATTCAGCACAAAAACACAAGCAGTTTTAAGCCTTTTAATTAAAATAATCACATTTAATTCTGTGTGTGACATTGCATATAATTTGAAATATTTTTATTCATATGATAATCTTTCAAATAATATAATAATAATAATATAACACAAATATTATTAATAATAAATGTTTTAATAATAAATTAAAATTTAATAAAAAATAAGATAATATTATAATATCTATAAGTTTTAAAATAATATCATCAGATTAATAAAATCACAAATCTTATACATTTTTTATGTTATAAATATATTTTATAAATAATATAAGTTTTAAAATAATATTTACAATAAAATATTTTTTAAATAATAAAACATTACTGATTACATTACAATAACGTCTGCACTAATTGCATACATTTAAATATTTTAAATTCGTATAAGCTATAAAATAATGTAATTATATTATTTAGAATAATGTAAATATTATCAGTATTATTTTGTAATTTTAATGTTTTTATTTTAGAAAAAAAAATATCATAGAATGTTAATATTTAAAAAAAAAAATTTAAATACATGTAACCAGTGACATTTTATTTTAAAATAATAATTTCAACGATATTTTTTTTCTAAAATACAAATATTAAAATAACAAAATAATACAGTTAATATTAACATTATTCTAAATAATATTATTACATTATTTTATAACTTAATGAATTTAAAATATTAAATATATTATAATATAATATAATATTATAATATTATTATAATATATTTTTTTTTCTAAAAAAACAAAATAATACAGATAATATTTGAATTTTTACTGACTGTATTCATTTTACATGTTTTAAATTATAGCAAATATTTTCAGGTCTTAAACTTCATTTTTAATTCAGTGTGTTATATGCTCTCTCTTAGTCATTATTCGTGAAAGCAGAGTTTGCAGAGAAGAGAATTCCCGCACCTTCTTGGCTCCGGTGAGCGCAGCTTTCTGCAGTTTACGGTAACAGTATTTAGCATAGCTGCTAATCGCCACTCCTGCAACACAGAAACACAAGCAGACGTCAAATATAACGCAGATTCAGCTTCAGACGTTCAGCATCTTAAGAGTCTAATAATAACTGTCGGGTCAGTGTCTTAATTTCACTTTGCTGCATGCTTTATCAGCAAAATGTGCATCTTTTATATTCACTGATTTAAAAACAGTTTTGACCTTCCATTCCATTCTAATCTTGCTAACTCTTTAAAAATATTGCTAATTTGCACACTATTTATTTACTGTAGGTTCACATCCTAGTGAGTGCTTGACCATTGCTAATATCACTGGAATACTTATATATTAGATAAAAGTGTTCTGAGTTAAAATATTACTGAACAGCAGCATTATAAAAATGTAATTTATGCTCAAAGTTATTGAAAAAAAGTTTGCAATTGAGTTAAGAAAAATTTAATAATTCCTAAAACAAACACACACACACTCACACACACACAGACACACACACACACTCACTCACACACACACACACTCACTCGCGCACACACACACACTCTCACACACACACACGCACTCTCACACACACACAGACACACACACACACTCACTCACACACACACACACACTCACTCGCGCACACACACACACTCTCACACACACACACACACACTCTCACATACACACAGACACACACACACACTCACTCACACTCACACACACACACACACTCACACACACACTCACTCGCACACACACACACACACACACTCACTCGCCCACACACACACACTCTCACACACACACACGCACTCTCACACACACACAGACACACACACACACTCACTCACACACACACACACACACACACACACACTCACTCGCGCACACACACACACTCTCACACACACACACACACACTCTCACATACACACAGACACACACACACACTCACTCACACTCACACACACACACACACTCACACACACACTCACTCGCACACACACACACACACACTCACTCGCCCACACACACACACTCTCACACACACACACGCACTCTCACACACACACAGACACACACACACACTCACTCACACACACACACACACTCACTCGCGCACACACACACACTCTCACACACACACACACACTCTCACATACACACAGACACACACACACACTCACTCACACTCACACACACACACACACACTCACACACACACACACTCACTCGCACACACACACACACACACGCACTCAAACGCACACACACACACACACACACACACACATTGTATCTAAATGTATCTAAAATTACAAATGAAAACAGGAAATATAAAAATTAAACCAAATTCAAAATGTAAACATTAATTAATTAATTAATTAAAAAATGCCATTATAATAGTATGCCAGTGACAGTTTAAATACTTTAAAATCATATTATAAAATATTCTAAATAAAACATTACTAAACTAACTTTAAAATCATTTAAATTAAAACTAAAAACTTCATAAAACTAAAAACTTTAAATTATTATTTTATATATTTAATACCATTCATATTTTACATTTTTATATTACTACATTTCATATGTTTATCATTTAATATAATAAATGGACATAAAAAACAAGACCTAATAAAAATGACTAAGAAATAAAATACAACAAAACGACTAAAACTTTAACTCAAAATTAAAATAATGAATCCAACCCAAAATACGAACAAAAATCATCAGTGATACTAAAATACAATGTCTTTAATTGATTTATTTGGATAGTGCCCAGATTATAAGCTATTATAAGTATAACTTTCTTCTTGTTTTTTTTTGTTGTTTTTTTTTTGTGAAATGTACTAGCAATTTCTGAGTGAAAATGAGTAAACCCTGCATCATTTTGTTAGAGCTTGGCTTTTTAATCCTGAGTTCCTGTTCCAGCAGGAAATGCATGGGTTGTTTGGCAGGATGTCTGTACCCTTGGTGTCGTTGAGAGGGTCCATGTGTCTGCAGATATAGCCCTCCAGATAGTTGTGGAAGCGAGGCGTCGGGGGGAAGAAGGCCAGACAGATGGCCATGAGCTCCCATCCTCTCTGGAGACTGTCGTAGCGGAAGTTCTCTGTGGTCTGTCTGCAGAGCTGGATGTAGAGCTCGTCTCTCAGACCCTGACAGCTCCAGCCCCTCACAGCCACCTCCAGAGCCACGGACAGAGGCTCGCCTTTGCCCCGACGGTCGCCCATGTAGGTCTGGACGAGTTTGAAGAGCTCCACGGCCTCGCGCTTCACCGTCCGGTCTGTGGTCATGATCATGGGCTTCTTGATGGGCTCGCTGCTCCACGCTAGCATGTTAGCGATGGACACTTTCCTCCTGAACAGACCCTGGAACACAGGAGCAATTCTGTTTTTAATTTTTTTGATTTTTACATTTTAATTTTTGGAAATTTATATTTTTACATTTTAATTATTTCTATATTTGTAATTTTAATTTTAGAATTTTTTTTACTGTTTTTGTCATTTTATTTTATATTTTACATTTTAATTTTAGAAATTTATATTTTTACATTTTAATTATTTCTATATTTTAGATTTTTAATTTTAAATGTTCTATTGTTTTTGTCATTATTTTTATATTTTACATTTTAATTTTAGATTCAGTAATTTTTTTTTTTTTTATATATTTATTTTTTACATTTTAGTTGTATAATTTTTTTAGTTTTTGTATTTTTAGTAGTTTTTATTAATATTTGGAATTTATTTTTTATTTTAATATTTTAAATTTAAATTTTAGTTTTAAGTATGTTTGTCATTTTTATTAGTTATTATTTTTATATTTGTATATTTTAACATTATATTTTATATTCATTTTTATATTTTTAATTTTAGTTTTAGTCATTTTATTTTGTTTTTGTCATTTGTATTCGTTTTTATTAATATTTAGAATTAATTTTTATTGTTGTATTTTACATTTTATTTTAGATTTAGCAATCCTGTTTGTGTTTTTCGTAATGTTTATTTGTTTTTAACAATATTTTGAATCAGTGTTCATTTTTTATATTTTCACATATAAGAATTATTTTTTCATATTTAGTTGTAGTAATTGTGTGTGCTTTTGTAAATGTTATTCGTTTTTATTAACATTATGAATTAGTATTTATACTTAAATGTTTCATTTTAATTTCAGTTTTAGTAATTTTGTAGTTTTTCTTATTTTTTTTAATGTTTATACAGTTTCAATTTGTTTTTATTTATTTTAGTACTAAAACTAAATAAAAATAATATAGCCTTTGCACCTAATTAAAAATAAATATATTTTCTTAATTTATTATATTACTTATTCCATTTCAACTAATTAAACTATTTTTTAAGTTTCTAGTTGTATTATTTAGTTTTATTCATATTTTGAGTTTTTATTTGTATATTTTCCAAAGCAACTATAGTAATTTAGTTTCTATTAATATTTTGAAATAGTCTTTAGTGTTAATACAGTTTTTATTAATTTTTATCTTGTAATGTGCATCATTAAAATCCATAGCAGTATAGCAGATAAAATGAAATCTTCAATAATATGTCTTTGAAAGATGATCAAAACATATAATGCAATGCAATCCAATGATGACTGAGACCTTAAGGAATATGAAGGAATCACACAAGAGACAGTAGGTTTGTAGGGTTTAATGGGTGTTTTGGTGTACCTGCGTGTGCTTGTTGAAGTGTTTGGACGCCCAGTTCTCGATGTCCGTCTCGGAGGACGGTTTGCGGAGCGTGAACTCTGGGAAAACGCCACAGCTCGCGCTGGGCATCATGTTACGAGCGTTACGACTGGCCTCGAACTGAGAACACGCCCCGAGATCCTCCGACTGAAAGAAAGAAAACATTGTGTGTTGATGCTGAAGAGCAGCATTGAGAGCAGAGGAAGCACAGATAATAAACCCATCTCAGTCACAGGAGCGGGTCAAGAGGAGGCAGAGAGGAAATGAGTCAAGCTCCAAAATAATGAGAACAACAGCAGAAATACCTCCTTCAGGCAATTATACAGTTTCACATCATTCAAGCGCTTGCTTTCCTCTCGTGGCCTCAGTAACATCAGCTGTTACCAAACGCGTCATGCAACTTAAATATATTAATAACATGGACCTGAGAAATTTGTACAATTTCGATAATTTCCGAAGAAGGGGAAAAACACAAATATAAATATTTATCTATTGGATGATGCTGTTTATTTTTAACTGGCAAACATTACTTTAAATTATGGAGCCCCGCACATGACATGCATGAATAAATAGTAGGCTAAATCGTGTGCACGATTTACTAATTCATTCCCTCGATTTATAAATTGTGCGCATGATTTACTCATTAATTCCCTCAATGTACTAAAATGTGCGGACGGTGTCTATTGCATTCCCTTGATTTACTATTTCGTTCACTCAATTTATAAATTGTGCACATGATTTACTAATTCATCTCCTTGATTTTCTAAAACGTGCGCAGGATTATTATTGCGTTCCCTCGATTTACTATTTCGTTCACTCAATTTATAAATTGTGCGCATGATTTACTAATTCGTTCCCTCATTGTACTAAATCGTGCGGATGATTATTATTGCGTTTCCTCGATTTACTATTTCGTTTACTCGATTTATAAATTGTGTGCATGATTTACTAATTCGTTTTCTCACTGTACTAAATCATGCGGATGATTATTATTGCGTTTCCTCAATTTACTATTTCGTTCACTCGAATTGATCAATTGTGTGCATGATTTACTAATTCGTCTCCTCAATTTTCTAAAACGTGCACAGGATTACTATTGCGTTTCCTCGATTTACTATTTGTTTCACTCGAATTATAAATAGTATAAGTAGTATAAATCGTGTGCACGATTTAGCAAATTGACTGAATGCAATAGTAAATCAAGGGAACGCTATAGTAATCGTGTGCACGTTTTAGAAAATTGAGGGAACGAATTATTAAATCATGCACACAATTTATTTATTTTTCTTGCATGTCATGTGCGGGGCTCCGTATTAAATAGCTTCTTGCAAGCATTATAAAATAAGAAAAAATAAATAAATAAACAGTTAGGTTTATGATTAAAATTAGAAAAGAATGCAAATTGCTGTTGGGGGTAAGAAAAAATAAGAAATTAATAATAATAATAATAATAATAAATTCCAAATAACTCAATAAAAAAAATTTGAAGTGGATCTTGAAGTGGATTTTGTTTGCATTTTAGAAGGTTTTTTTTTTTGTAGTGAAAGATAATAAAACAAAACATGTTTTTTTCCCATAAGTATAGCATTAAAAACTAAATAAAATAATAATAATTAAAAAAAAAACAATTATTTCAAAACGCTTTTGTTTTTGAGAAAGTAAAAATGCACAAAGTTTCCTCGGATCACCCTTAGCAACTGCATAGCAACGTTTTAAAGCATACTCAGAAATACCTTAGCAACTGCATAGCAACACGCTAAAAACTGCATAAAATTCCTAAGCAACCATTTTTGAAGCGGAGTACACAGAAAAAGAAGTAGCCGCGTGTGACCTTTCCAGTGTGAGTCGCATGCGCATCGCCAGAGGTGGGAGTAACGCATTACAAACCTAACAATATTACAGTTATATATAACTTTTCTTGCTGTAATTGGAGTAATATAACACAGTGCTAATACAATCTGGGTAATATTATTACTGGTGCCACTAACAAGGTCAGATAAAAGAGAGAATGTGTGGAATGTGGTGATGTCAGTCGTGATGTGAGTGTGAGGCCTTACATAAGTGTGAGCACTCTTCAAACCGCACACGCTACGCTGAAATATTGATGGGCAACAGCAGGGCGTGTCTCTGTGTGTGTGTGTGTGTGTGTGATCTGCTTGACAAACACACTGAAAAAACCTAAAACCTCCCAGAAAACACTGGAAATGGAGAAACATCACATACACCAACACACCGGCCCTGAAGAGTCAGCAGCTGCAGTTGCTATGGCATTCTGTCTTTTTTTTTTTGAGTGCTGAGTCTAAGTTGTGAGTGAGTGCAGTTGCTAGGAGATTCTGACAGGGTTTTAGAGTGTTGCTATGCCGTTGCTATGGTATTCTGAGCGTTTTTTTTAAACATTGTTATAGGGTTGCTAGGGTGTTCTTTAAAGTGTTGCTATACAGTTGCTAGGGTGTTTTTCAGAGTGTTGCTAAGGGGTTGCTAGGGTGTTCTTTAGAGTGTTGCTATACAGTTGCTATGGTGTTCTTTAGAGTGTTGGTATACAGTTGCTAGGATGTTCTTTAGAGTGTTGCTAGGGAGTTGCTAGGGTGTTCTTTAGAGTGTTGCTAGGGAGTTGCTAGTGTGTTCTGGGGTGTTCTTTAGAGTGTTGCTATACAGTTGCTCGGGTGTTCTTTAGAGTGTTGCTAGGGTGTTCTTTAGAGTGTTGCTAGGGAGTTGCTAGGGTGTTCTTTAGAGTGTAGCTATACAAATGCTAGGGTGTTCTTTAGAGTGTTGCTAGGGAGTTGCTAGGGTGTTCTTTAGAGTGTTGCTAGGGAGTTGCTAGTGTGTTCTGGGGTGTTCTTTAGAGTGTTGCTATACAGTTGCTCGGGTGTTCTTTAGAGTGTTGCTAGGGTGTTCTTTAGAGTGTTGCTAGGGAGTTGCTAGGGTGTTCTTTAGAGTGTAGCTATACAGTTGCTTTGGTTTTCTTTAGAGTGTTGCTATACAGTTGCTTGGGTGAACTTTAGTTATACAGTTGCTATGGTGTTCTTTAGAGTGTTGCTATACAGTTGCTAGGGTAATCTTTAGAGTGTTGCTAGGGAGTTGCTAGGGTGTCCCTTAGAGTGTAGCTATACAGTTGCAAGGGTGTTTTTAGAGTGTTGCTAGGGAGCTGTTAGGGTGTTCTTTAGAGTGTTGCTATACAGTTGCTAGGGTGTTCTTTAGATTGTTGCTAGGGAGTTGCTAGGGTGGTCTTTAGAGTTTTGCTAGGGAGTTGCTAGGGTGTTCTGGGGGTTCTTTAGAGTATTGCTATACAGTTGCTAGGGTGTTCTTTAGGGTCTTGTTATACAGTTGCTAGGGTGTTCTTTAGAGTGTTGCTAGGGTGTTCTGGGGTGGTTTTTAGAGTGTTGCTATGCAGTTGCTAGGGGATTCTGACAGGTTTTTAGAGAGTTGCTAAGCAATTGCTTGGCTGTACTGGTTGATTTTTAGACCAACGCCATGCAGTTTCTAGGGTGTTCTAAAGAGTGCTGATATGCAGTTGCTAGGATATTCTAAGTGGTTTTTTGAGTGTTGCTACACAGTTGCTGGGGTGTTATTGGAGGTTTGCATGCCTGTTCCTGCTGAAGCTGCTCTCTGCCTTCATTACTATCAGCAAATAGAGCAGAACATTAAAAATCCTCTATGGAAGCTCTCACACAGTTTAGTTTGGCTGAGCCCGGTATCTCCAGAACAAAGATATCAGTGGTTGGGTAACAGGCGTCTGAGGGTCAGCCGGCCCAATTAACCTCACTGGCAGCGCTTAAGCGGCAGGTCAGGCCTGATTCAGGACAGTTAAATGCTCATTATATCGGGCTGAAAGAGCTCAGAGTTCAGCTCATCAGAGGATTCCAGCTCATTCATGACCTCAGAGCCAATGTGTCCAAAAACACTTTCTACTGCGTCGCTGAAACTGACATCATAACACACAATCAGCAAACGCAATCGGAGTTCATCGCTGTTAATGAAACAGTGTCTAATGTCTAATAGAGCCTCAGTTTCTTTAAGTGCATTCTTTAAGAGCTTGAAACACCCCTGAGATTTAAAGTTCAGATTTAAATCACATGTTCATAGTTCTCTGATGTTGGTCAATGGTCACGTGGCATGAAAGTATACAATCCAATATTTCATAACTTTTAGCACAAGTGTATTGAGAGGGTTGCTATACAGTTGCTAGGATATTCTACAATGTTTTTAAAGTGTTGCTATGGTATTTCTAGGTCATTTTTATAGCAATGCTATGCAGTTACTAAGATGCTACATAGGAGTTTTTGAAGGTGTTGCTATGCTAAAGCTTGAGCATTGTTAGAGCATTGTGAGAGGTTTAATAGCATGTTGCTAGGGCTTTCTGAGCAGTTTTTTTAAGCAGTTGCTAGGCACCTAAATTAAATTTATGCATTTAGCAGACGTCTGCATTTTATCCAAAGTGACTTACAGTGCATTCAGGTTATAAATTTTTTACCCAACATGCGTTCCCTGGGAATCAAACCTACAACCTTTTGCAATCAGGACTGTAATGTGTCCCAGGTATCGCAATAATCTGGTTATGACTTCCAATTCGCTGCAGTGACATAAATATGGGAATTTCTGCAATGTTTTGAGTTCCTGGTGCAACGCACATATCGTTGTGCATTACCTGCGAGGGATGAAGGTAAGGTTCAGGTGATGCCAGGTTGGTTTGCACCGACAGACTCTTTTCTAGCAGCATCTGAGGAAATGCCAGTCTGTCTAGGGTGGCACGCTTCCAGTGGCTTTCCTGTAGAGCTAGAGCCTCGTCTTCGCTGAACGCCCGCACCACCGGACCAGGCAGTGGGAGGGGCATCGCCCCGTCACTCTCATACCCATCTTTCGCTCCCTGGTCGGAAGACACGCCCCCTCGCTGATGTAACATCTGCTGAGCCTCCCATGCCAACCGGGCTTGTGTTATCATCGCCCCGAGTCCAGACCCCATGCCATCACCCTCTCCTCCCGGCAAAGACGGCTTCCGGTTCTTACGTTTCCGATTGCCACCATTGAGATCGTGACTGTGCTGTAGCGTAAAGGAGCCGCCGTAAGAAAATCCGGCTGAGAGGTTATTTGAACTGGTCGTCCCGTAGCTCAGCAGACGCTCGGTTGTCCTAAACCGAGGGGAGGAGCCAGACTGCTCGACATAAACTAGCTGCTTTACATATTCCCGCCCAGCGGGGCTATACTCCCGCCCACTAGAGTTATAATCCCGCCCACCAGAGCTGTAGTCCCTCATGCCTGAGTTATAATCCCGCCCACTGGAGCTGTAGTCCCGCCCTGCAGAGCTGTAGTCCCGCCCACTTGAGTTATAGTCTCGATCCCCCTGATTGGGCGTCTTCTCGGGCGTTGAGCTACGCTGTCTCGTCAACACCAGTTGACCGTAAGGAGATGGGCTTTGCTTGGGAGAGTGGTAAAGACCTGGTTTTCGCGCCGGAGACCTATCAGAGCCGAAAAAAGCCTGGTCGCAGTGCATGTCAGTGGGCGGTTCCTCATAAATAGGCGGGGACTGGTATTCCGAGGGAGGTTCCTCGTACAAAGGAGGCTCGTAAGCATAGCGTGGGGATGATGGCTGGGAATCGCCCGAGCAGCGCCGCTGAGTGCCGCCCAAGTCCACTCTCTTTAGAAACGGAGACTGCGATGCCGGGCGATCGGGGAGAGAAAGGGGCGTGGCTTCGGGGTCGGAAGGAGCGTTGCTGGACGAGCATCTGGAACGTGGGGAAGAACTGGAGTATCCGTTTCCCTGGGTCAGAAAACTGGGTTCTCGATCCGATACTTTGATGAGCATCCGCTCTCTGGTGCCAGTGCCCCATCTGAACCTACACGAAAGAAAATAAGACATTTTTTAACAACAAAGAAAATATAGTAGTAACAAATGTTCAAATAAATCATTTGAATAAGAAATATATATATGCTATTTATTAAATGCTATTTATTAAAGGAGTAATACAATGAAAAGCAAAACAAAAAGATTCAATAAATGAATATATATAAACATTAATATTTGTAATTTTTTGTTTTAACTTTTTATTTTAACTTTATGATATTTATGTTTCATTCCTCTATAATAAATACGTAAGACTATAAATAAGACTATTTAATACAAACATTTATTTTGAATAAAAAATATTAATCATATTTTGTTTTACTATTTACAATAAATCTCCTTGAATAGTAGTAAATAAATGTTTATTAAAAAGGCAATATAATGAAAAGCAAAAAAATATAAATAATATAAATATAAACATTTATTTTTAATAAAACAAGCCATCCTATTTTGCTCTGTTAGACATTTTTTAACCAAAAAAAATGAACTGAGTGGGATTTTTTCCATGAGGATATTTAATAAGAGTCATGATATCAGCTGAAAAGAAGTAAGAGTAGAGTATCTGTCTTTCAAGCCTTTCAAAGGCGATTTTAAAAGATCTGAATCTAAGAGTTCTGTGAGTTTAAAGAGCACAGAAAAGGCCTCTGAGCATCAAGAAAAGAAGTGTGTAAAATCAATTCAGCACTTGGCCACCACAGCCCTCTGAAGACTCCCCATGACCAGACTGGATTACACAGCCAAGTGTGTGTGTGTGTGAGTGTGTGTGTGTGTGTGTGTGTGTTTGCTTCTTTAGCGGCCGGATTAAAACTCTGAACACAAGAAACTTATCTCTCACTCCGTCTCTCTCTCGAGCAAGAGACCCACTACAAAGTGAGCAGTGTTTTCCTCTGGATATTAATTATTCATGGATATCCGACCTTCAAATCAATTTACACATTCTATGCTTCTCTCTTCTTTCATTCCCTCTGCCTCCTCCTCTTCCTCCTCCTTCTCTTCTTCTCTCACACAAAATAATTTCACGACCCTCCCTTCCTCATCCCCGCGCTCCTCATGGGATCAAACTATTTAAGTGCGACACCGTTGGAATATTAAATCTAAGAAATGGGCTTGAAGAGCTATGCCTGTTTTCTTCACTTTTATATCCATTCATTTTTTAATGCACATGCAAAATTGTACATCCTTCTCACTGTTAAGCGTCATTCATTTGTCATTAACCGTGCTAATGTCTTTCGACCGCCCATTTTTCTCAGGTTTCCGGAAAGATTTCAGCAGTTAAAAGCAAAATCACACTGAGTTTGTGGCTTTTATGGAAGCATAATGCATCATTTAATAACCACGGAATTATGGTAGGTCTCTCTGGAAAGGTTATACTGTTATTGCAAAAAAAAAAAAAAAATACTTCTCTAGGAACAAAAAAAATAATAATTCTTACACACTACAATTCTATTTATGCTGTTTTTGCAGTATACAGTATGTATTCTATGTACAGTATATTGGTTTTCTTTATAGTGCAACAGTCTGAAAATTGCATTTGATGCAAAATAAATTACAAAAATATATTTTCTTAATCAGTATTTCTGTCTTGTTTTATAGTACAAATATATAAATGTTTCTAAATCAAAACTTAGATATAAGACTTTAGATATTATGTCTTGTTTTCTGAAAATTTTATCAAAATCAAATGAGTTTGTCCTTTAAACAATATAAGAGTTCTGTCAGAGGCAAAAAATAAATAAACTTAATTCAAAAGGAAAACAAGAATATTTTTCCGACCCAAGACAGTTAGTCTTGTTTTAAGCAAAAACTCAAAAAAAAAAAAAAAACAATAAATTTTGTTAAGAATAATTAGATAATTATATTGAAAAACAAGACAAAAATTATAAATTATATATATTTATTTATTTATTTTTGCAAAGTAATATATATATATATAATTTTGCAAAAATAAATAAATAAATACATAAATATATATATATATATATATACATAATTTATAATTTTTTTTTAATGTGTTTTTTTTTTTTTTGTAGTCTACATATTATATACTGCAACAATAGCATGAATAGTATAGTAGTGTGCACATTATTACTGACGTCTCAACAGGAAGCTGTTTATTTCTGGTCCAGTCGAGCTCTCAAAACCACTTACAGTGATAATCTTATGAAACAAATAAAAACAAGAGCTGTTCGTCTTAAAGAGCGTCTGAAGACCGGCTGTGAGGAGGAAGCTCGCTCAGACGGTCAAACTAAATGAAATCTGACTTCCCCCCCGGTCTCGTCTGGGGCTCAGAGTGAAATCAGAAGGGATTCTGGGATGTTTTCCGTGTCAGTTCCTCCAGGGCTCGACAGTGCGAGCATTTCACGAGCGTTTAACACAAAAAATAGATGTGTGCGAACTGTAAAATATATTTGCGGCTAAAAAAAAGGCTCTTAGATATCAGGAATGCTATAACAAATGTCTTAATTATCAATTGAAGAGGGCTTAGATTTAGAGATAATGACTGATGTGATCTCATTAAATAAAAGCTATCAATTAATAGCTCACTTTTTAAGCTAACAGATCCAGCAAAGCATATACATTTCAAAATAAGAGTCCCTTGTTTATTGTTAAAACTCCTGCATTATGGAAGTTTTTTTTTCACCCTGGTTATTATTGGTATTTTTGTTACAATTTATATGTGGGTACGGTATATAATGGGTGCCATCAAAATAAATAGTCGAAACAATTTATAAAAATTGCAGATTTCTCTCCTGATTCAGACCAGAACACTTTTTCACGTGAGGAAGCGTTATCATGGATTATGAACTCGTATTTCAGTTAAAAACGTCTTAACTTGGATTTGTTTTTAGGTTTTGTCTTCTCCAGATGTTCACTGATGGACTGGAGTGCTGTGGATTAATTGTGATGTCATTCTGACGGCACCCATTCACAGCACAGCAAGTGATGCAAAGCTACATTTCTCCAAATCGGATGAAGAATAGATAGATATAGTCAGATTATAGATAGATAGATAGATAGAAATAGATAGATGGATGGATGGATAGAAATATAGTCAAATGATGGATGGATGGATGGATGGATGGATAGATAGATAGATAGATAGATAGATAGATAGATAGATAGATAGATAGATAGATAGATAGATAGATAGATAGATAGATAGATAGATAGATAGATAGATGGATATATGGATGGATGGATAGATAGTTGGATGGATAGAAATATAGTCAAATGATGGATGGATGGATAGATAGATAGATAGATAGATAGATAGATAGATAGATAGATAGATAGATAGATAGATAGATAGATAGATAGATGGATGGATGGATGGATGGATAGTTGGATGGATATAAATATAGTCAAATGATGGATGGATAGATAGATAGATAGATAGATAGATAGATAGATAGATAGATAGATAGATAGATAGATAGATAGATAGATAGATAGATAGATAGATAGATAGATAGATAGATGGATATATGGATGGATGGATAGATAGTTGGATGGATAGAAATATAGTCAAATGATGGATGGATAGATAGATAGATAGATAGATAGATAGATAGATAGATAGATAGATAGATAGATAGATAGATAGATAGATAGATAGATGGATATATGGATGGATGGATAGATAGTTGGATGGATAGAAATATAGTCAAATGATGGATGGATGGATAGATAGATAGATAGATAGATAGATAGATAGATAGATAGATAGATAGATAGATAGATAGATAGATAGATAGATAGATAGATAGATAGATATATGGATGGATGGATAGATAGTTGGATGGATAGAAATATAGTCAAATGATAGATAGATAGATAGATAGATAGATAGATAGATAGATAGATAGATAGATAGATAGATAGATAGATAGATAGATAGATAGATAGATAGATATATGGATGGATGGATGGATAGTTGGATGGATATAAATATAGTCAAATGATGGATGGATGGATGGATGGATAGATAGATAGATAGATAGATAGATAGATAGATAGATAGATAGATAGATAGATAGATGGATGGATGGATGGATAGTTGGATGGATATAAATATAGTCAAATGATGGATGGATGGATAGATAGATAGATAGATAGATAGATAGATAGATAGATAGATAGATAGATAGATAGATAGATAGATAGATAGATGGATATATGGATTGATGGATGGATGATGGATGGATAGATAGATAGTGTGACGAGTCAGCTGCCTCCTCCCTGATTATCACCGCACCCCGTCCTAAATCGCCGCCCTTCACCAGGCTCCCGACTGGAGTGGGTGTGTGAGAGGAGGGGCGCTGGACGAGTCAGGGCTGGCGGCGTGTGATGGGGCACACCTGAAGGAAGTGGAGCCTCATTACCGCCGCTGTTTAAAAGCCCAACGCGCCTCTCCTCAGGAGACCGGTCTCTTCCCCGTGCATGCACACTGGTGTCCTCGTGGGTCCAGGAAGGGTGCGTTGAGGGACTCCCGCGCCACCAAGACGTGAGCTGCCGGACCCGCGATCCGGATGGGAACCGCACCCGTATACACGGCCGACGGGCCAGGATGCCGGGCCGTCCATCCCCTACCAGCGCCGCGGCCGACGAGAGAGATGTGGCCGCTAGATGAAGCCGCCGCCCCTCGCGCCCCGGACCAAGGAGGGGAGCGCGTGCGGCCGCCGGACTCCGCCCCTTACCTGGACCCTTCCTCGATGAACACTGCCCGACCTACACAAATCCCGCAGCACAACGAGGACACCAGATTCCCTGTTATTTTGGACACTTTCCCCCTTTTGGCCACTTTTATTCCCTTTGTTTTATGATTTCTGTTAATAAAAGCCTCTCCGAGGCCTGACGCCACGCCCACTGTGTCTGTCTTGTGCTCCTCCCGTGACAATAGATAGATAGATAGATAGATAGATAGATAGATAGATAGATAGATAGATAGATAGAACTACAGGTCGAACTACAGAACAAAGGGATGCGGTCACCTGTCTCCCTCCTCGGCGGTGGAGGTCTTCTCCTCCTGCTCCTGTGATGAGGTGGTGCTGATGGCGCTGCGGGCGGGGCTGTTGTCGGCCGAGGCACTGGTCGTGGTGGGCGGAGCCGTGTTAGTGTTCTGCTTGAGGGTCTGTAGTTTGGCGAGGGGGATGATGTCACAGCTGTGTGGGCGGTGCCAGACGGTGCTCTGGGTCGAAGCGTTGTAGTAGTAGAATCGGGACGTTTTGGAGTCGAAGAGCTCCCACCACTGATCCTGTCCGCTGCGTTTGATCTGTACACCCGCCGGGGCGTCCCAAACACACTCGCCCGTCAGCAGGTTGGCATACATGCGCTCCCGGGTGCGCGGCTCGATGATTTCCACCCATTCCAACCTACACACACAAGAATACACACTTTACACTCAGTAACAAATTAATGGATCACACAAAACCTGTCAAGAACAAATATAGAAAGTTTTTTACTTAGAAAATGAAGTCTACTTATATTTTATGGCATGATTATGACTTGAATTATGACAGTGTTACTGTAATGCAAAAGAAAACAGACATAAAAATATTTTTAAATAATACAGAATTTTCTCATTACTATATGTTGATATATATTTAAAATGAGAAAATATTATATTAAAATGTATTTAAATAATGTATAATGTAATATTATATTTTATAATATTATTTTATTATTTTTTTATTATTATTTTATTAATATAATATTATTATAATGAGAATCTAATGAAATTATTATTTATTATAAAATTATTTTTAGAATTATGACCTCATTATTATTATGGAATTAAACCATTCTTCCTTTGAAATGCTTGCTACTGGAAACATAATTCAGAATTGAGAGACAATCTAATGAAAATCATTCTAATGAAAATTAAACACATTTAAAAAATTTTTTTTTTTATATATTAATATATATATATACAATAAAATAAAAGATAAAAGTATTTAATATATAAAAATATAACTATAAGCACATTTTCTCAGTTAAATTCCACAAATAAATAAATAAATAGTGATTTCTATCAAATCATTTAGCATTTTTAATTGTCTATAAAATAATGCCACAATCCATAATACTTGTATAATACTTGTAAATAAAAATATTTATGCAAAATAAAAACAAATATTATTCAGGTTTTGACCTTCAGAAAGTCAATGAGGTCAGAGAGAAGATTACAGTCATATCTTGAGTCATCATGACTTCTCATATGAGTCATGTATTACTGTGTGTGTGTGTGTGTGTGTGTGTGCGTGTGTGTGTGTGTGTGATATACAACAAGCTACAAAACCCCAACAGACAGAGAGAGACGCTCGTTTTAGAAGATCGTTGTGCAGTTGTTTACATTTTTCACAATTCATAAGCATGAATAAAAGTCTTATAAAGCCTAAATATAAAAAGCTTAAACGTTATTTTCAGTGTCTTTGCATATTATACAGTATGTGTGTGCTAATCAGCTCTGTTAATCCCATAGTAGATGTCCTCTGATCCTTTAATCAAATCGAATCGGCTCTAATCCAGGAGAACCTGATCGCTCGAATCCTGCTGAAAGCATTTTTGGGAAGCTGGTCAGAGGGGACGCTGGGTAATCTGATCCGTCTGGATCTTCCATCTGAATACGATCGGATTGCACTCCTCAGGATTTCAATATGTTCAGCTAATGGATCTTCATAAGCGTGTTATTCAGGAGGTGTATTCATAAGAGAAGTGCTCCAGACTCAGTTTGATGGAGATCTACCTGCTCACTGCCTAGTGTGTACTGTATAGTGCCTTCTATGTTAACAAATAATAATAATTAAAAGCCAAATGGTGAGTAGACATCATCCTAGTTTTTGAAAGAAATTGATGCTTTTATTCAGCAAGGATGCATTCAAAAGACACAAGAATAGACCTATATTTCAAATAAACGCTGTGCTTTTGAACTTTCTGTTTATCTGTGAATCCTGAAAGATACAATGTAACTGTTTTCAACACTGATGATAATCAGAAATGTGTCTTGAGCAGTAAATCATCATATTTTCATGATTTCTGAAGGATCATGTGACACTGAAGACTGGAGGAATGATGCTGAAAATACAGCGGAGCATCAGAGAAATAAAATACAATCTAAGAGATATTCACATAGACATGAAGTTATTTTAGATTGCAATAATATTTCACAATTTTTAATGTATTTTTGATCAAATAAATGCAGCCTCTGTGCGAAGAATAAACTTCTTTCATTAAAACATTAACAAATACCCCAAACATTTCTAGTAGTATAAATATTGCTATTTTGCATCTGTTTGTTTATTTAAATTTAGTTTGATCAAATAATCAAGATCATTAGAGTTAACCGAAACTAACGCAGTCTAGGAAATAATACTTTACGCAGTCTAGGAAATAATATGACTAACACTGAAATAAAAACTAATAAATACTTGAAATAAAATTCCTTCAAATTCTCTGAAAAAAAAAAAATTAATTTGATTTTATGCATAAAACAAAAACAATTATCTGGCAACAAAGAAATAAAAAAATTTTCCTTTATAATAATTAATATTATTTTTCCGACCCCGCTGACAGATATTTGTTAGTGTTTTAAGCATACACTCATTTTGATACATGTTTCAGAAAAAAAGTCACTACTCAAATCAGATCGAGCACACTTGCATCAAAAAAAAAGAACAGAAGTTTTGTGTTGCATCGTCAGAAATGAGTCAAATGTAGACGTAAGGTCAAAGGTCACACGTTGACCATCACTACAATCCTCTTGTCAGTCTATTAACCTCTTTACCTCTCTCACATCTGTCCTTCATCTCTACAGATAAACGAGCGCACAGGGATTTAAAGTGGGATTCAGCTGATAACACACGGATATTGGATTCTCTTATCCGTCGAGGAAACAGAGGACGTCTTTATCGAGTAGAACAGTGAGGACGTTTTTAGCTAAAACCCTGGTCCTTGACGATTCGTGAAACTTTGAGAGTCAAAAAAAAAGCACATACAGGGACGCCTGTGCAAGAAAGAGTCTGGAGTGATGTCTGAATGAATCATTCGTTTGAACCGATTCATTTGAACCGATTCTTTTGAACCAGTTCAGTCTGAGCGGAAATGAAGAACAATGAAGAGAGATAGAGACGATCGTGTGACGGCTATTAGACTCATAATTCTCCATGTTCTGATACGAATGATCTGAAGTGACCGCTCACACGCTCGTGAGGTCTCTGAGGGGTTTGTGTTTGTGTTGATGGAGGTGTAAAGCCAGAGATCAGAGGAAGAGACTGAAGAGTCCATCACAGACGCTGTGGTGAAACACAATTAACAGAACAGACTCTGACATCTCATCTCAGACTGAATTAATGGAGCAGTCGCTGTCCCAAACTCTAACGTGAAGGAAGATCTGTTTATAGATCTCCAGAGAGGTCAGAGAAGAGCTCGAGGAGAGCAGGACTTCAGAGAAAAACAGATATGACCAAAACTCTTGAATAATCTGGAAAAAAATAAGAAAGTGGCCGACAAACTTTCTGAAAATGACGCATTGAAATAAATCAATTCATGGAAATCAATAATAAATCATTTAAATTTGTATCAAATTATATATAAATTTAAAAACAGTTTTATATATATAAACAGTTTGATTTCCTAAATGTTTAATTTAAAATTTAGCAAATATTTTTTATAATGTATTCTGTATGCTTATTAATAAATGAATTAATTAAATAAAGATATGCAAATTAATAAAATTGTGCATTTATATATGTAGAGTTTATTAGCAAAAACAAACATGTTTTTTATGTTTTTTATTCAATGTGTAAGTTAGCTTTATTTTTAATTTTTTGTTATTTTTACTAAATCAAAACAACCCAGCTGCAGTTTGACTGAGATTATTGATTATTGATTAATTGGAATGCACAATGAAAAAAAAACATGATTTTTTAAAATTATTAAAAAGTTATGTTTTTGCAAATGAACTCTTCATTTATATATATATATATAAAATAAAAAATAGATTCAGTGAATTTACTATTTTTTATGGTAAGTGGTTGCAATCAATTTATTTTAGCTATATTTAAATAAAATAATTTAGTTCAAATAAATTGTGTAATAAATCAAAATAAATTCAATTAATTTAAAATTAATTAAATGAATAATTTTTTTCAGGGCACTAATTACAAACATATGTAGTTTTAATTTAAATAACTGTATAACTATTTCTGTGTAAGTATTTTAATTATGTTTTTTTTTTCTTGTGCATGTTTAAAAATGTACATTTCCAAAAGTGAACATTTAAAAATCTATATTTTAGGACCAAACTGAGAAATCTGAGTCTGACACTGATCATCACTCATCCTGATAAAAGTCAGAATTTATCCAAATGTTTAAAAAAAGAAGTGCATTAGAAGTGCAATCAGTAGATTCTTAAATAATGAGCGAAATATATTATTATATATTATTATTGTCCATTTACAGAGTGTATTAAGTTCTGTAGAGAAACTGAACCTGAAAAAAAATGGCTGCACGATTTTGGGTAAAAATATAATAAAAATTGTGCAAGTAAAAATTGTGATACGATAAAACATGTGCTGTGCTTGTTTATATAGGGCTGCATAATTAATAAAAAAAACAATAATAATAACAATAATAATAATTATTATAATTAGTTAAAAACATATACACATTACTAATAAAACAAAAGAAATATTACTCTTGTAATATTTAACTTTAAAATAAAAATGTGAGTTTTTAAGAAATAATATATGAATATTATTATGAATAAATAATATTAAAAACATTCAATAAAAAAATAAGAAATATTGCTCTTGTAAAATTCACTGTAAAATTAGTATTTATTAAAAATAATATTTTAGCACTGAATTAAAATGTTAAATATAAAATGTAAATTAAAATATGGGTATTTAAGAAAATATAACAATAACACTGTACAATTATTACTATTTTTGCCTTCATTTCTTCCTTTTCAAACTTTTATAAATCTTCTCTTTTGTTGATAAACACTTCTCGTTGCAAGTGTGTGAAGATTTACTGATTTGCTTGACCAAATTCATGATGAAGTGACTCAAACCTGCAGCGTTTGCTGTGAACGAGACGCTGAAAACATCGAATCATGAGCTGCTCGCGTGCAAATGAACCCAGTGACGCGCTTCGCTCTCAAACACTTAAATCCCAGACATCATGCTGCGCTGCTGGACACAAGCATCCACACACAGATAACACAGGGTTAAACACTCATCTGCAAATAGATCCCGCTTTGAGCATCTGTCCAGGAAATACAACTGTCCAAACACACATTCTGATCATATCTGGAGTCAGTGTTGCTAAGAATATGAAACATTCACACACATGCTCACAGCTGTTGTCTGATTGTTTACACCACTGTTGAATTTCTCTCTTCTGTCCATCTATCTATATAACCCTAACCCTAACCCTAACCCTCACAGGAAACTTTCTGCATTTTTACTTTCTCAAAAAAACTCATTCTGTATGATTTATAAGTGTTTTGAAAAATGGGGACATGGGTTATGTTCTCATAAGTCACCCTCTCCTTGTAATACC
This sequence comes from Carassius gibelio, assembly GCF_023724105.1. Lineage (NCBI taxonomy): Eukaryota > Metazoa > Chordata > Actinopteri > Cypriniformes > Cyprinidae > Carassius > Carassius gibelio. The sequence continues at coordinate 1,876,478 of NC_068415.1, forward strand.
TGTGTCATACCCATGTCATTATACACACACACACACACACATACACACACACACACAACACACACACACACACACACACACGTTTCTCTCACCCACAGACACTTCAATCTCTTTTCAGATGCACTTCAAGGTCAGATCACTCAAAACGTTGGATTTCTTTTCATATTCTGGTATGTGGTGTTTGTGTGTGTGTGTGTGTGTGTGTTGTGTGTGTTGTGTGTGTTTGAAATAATGGAGCAGGTGGTTTGTTTGAGATGTGTGAATCCATGAGCAGGGGGAAGGGTGTGAATGTCTCAGTGGGCTGTGTGTGCGTGTGTGTGTGTGTGTGTGTGTGTGTGTGTGAGTGTGTGTGTGCGTGTGTGTGTGTGTGTGTGTGTGTGTGTGTGTGTGTGTGTGTGTGTGTGTGTGTGTGTGTGTGTGTGTGTGTGTGTGTGTGTGTGTGTGTGTGTGTGTGTGCGTGTGTGTGTGTGTGGATGACAGAAGGTTCCAGGGAGTCTGTGGGGAACTATTTTACAATGCTTGGAATGTTTGGAATACTGTATGTAGTGAACCATAAGAAATGTGTGTGTGTGTGTGTGTGTGTGTGTGTGTGTGTGTGTGTGTGTGTGTGTGTGTGTGTGTGTTCGCTGACTGAAACACCAGCCTGATTGAGTCTCTTATTTCCATAAAATAATTCATTTCATAAGCGGCTGTTTGAGTGAATTGCGCTCTCTGGGCTTTCAGCTTCTCTAAATCGAGCTGATTATGTAGACACACACACACACACACACACACACACACACGTCCTCACAAAGAAACATTCCTGTATTTTTGAAAAGTAAGCGTGCTGTGTAACTAGACGCTCTTGACACACAGAAACACCATCACGCTGCCTGCCTTTAAACTGCATTCATTGTGAAGACAATCCCATAATGCACTGCGATGAGCTCTGTGAAAAATGATTGACAGTTTCAATTATAAACACACTTGTAAGTCGTCCAAAACTCAGAAGTTTAAAAGCAATCACTCATGTTTTTATGCTTATAGAGCATCACATTTTTAACAACATTAACAAAACTCTACTGACATCGGTTGTGAGTCACGTCTCTCAGGTGCATTATTTTGCATAACTAATGACTCTACTATGATTATCTGTAATACTGTTGTGCAAATCAATGCATCTAGTTATATCAGTGTTGCTACTGTTAGCTAAAACTATTGAAGACTGATTAAAGATTAAATAACATTAAAGAGAGTAAAAATATGAACTAAAATATTTACTTTAACATTCTGAAATGTTGCACTGGCAGCTAACTGAACAGATATGTTTATGCTGGAGTACAAACATTACTAAAAGTAACATAGAAATAAAAAATCAATCAAAGTAGAATCTGAATGTACAGTAAAATCTATATAAAAATATAAATATTGATAAAAAAATTAATCTTGCTTGTATGTTTAAGCTGAAATATTACAATTAATCAAACTGAAATAAAAAATAGCTAAATAGAAATAAAAATGAAAAAAGCATGTTAAATTACTAAAACTAAAATTAAAATGAAAACTGAAAATAAATTGGGAGAAAAATTAACATTAATATTTTGATTAAATTAAACTAACTAAAATAAATGTTTAAGTACTTATATTTCTAAAAACTGAGATTAAAAAACGAACATAAATATAAATGTTAAATGTATTATTATTATTACTATAAATATTTATATATATATATATATATATATATATATATTAATATTAATAAATGTGAAAAAAAACAATAAAACTTCCTGAAAATATAAAAGCATAAGTTGTATTATTTAAAAAAAAAAAATACTATGATAGCATATAAATCCTGCAGTGAGCATGACTGTGGTGTTTCTTCATAGCTCGTGTCTTTTACATCACATTCAAAGACAAAACCGTTTGCTCACTAAATCCCATCAGCACTTAAATGAACACACACACACAGGTGGCTCCTAAAAATAGCAGCACGTCAGATGTGTGTGTGTGTGTGTGTGTGTGTGACCTCACTGTTAGGCCGCTTCTATAGACATCAGAGCAATCCAGACAAAGGCTTCCAGGCAACAGTCTCCTAGCAACCACAGCCTCTGTAATTCCATGACCCCCATATTCCACATCTGTAGACCAGCACACACACACACACACACACACACACACACACACACACACACACACACACAGGTGCTGTAACAAGGCCGTCCGTCTCGCGCTGGTCTCATCCGCTCTCTCATCTCTGTCACGTCTGCCGCCGCGTGACTCCAACTATCGCACGCTCATCTGTGTGACAAGACTTTAATGTAAGAGCTTGCAACTTTCTTCGCTCGAGGGGGAAATGCATGAAACGAGACGACTGAATTGCTTCAGATTTGAGTTTCACATTTTCCAGAGCGCAGTGAAAACTATGAACAGCCTTTTACTGAAGATACTGAAGCAAATCAACTGAAACCATGCACAGCATAAGATTATATCAGAAAATGCATCATTAGTCCGGATGCTTTTTTTTCCAAAACACTCATTAATTAATGTGTAAAATAAAATATTATTATAATATATATATATATATATATATATATATATATATATATATATATATATACATATATTACTGTTAATAAAAAAAAACTTACATTGAAATTTAAATAATTAATGTTGAAGTACTCAAGTTACTAAAACTGAAATAAAGATAAATGAATGCTAAATATAAATATAAAAAAGAGAGAAAAAAAGGTATTGTTTTGGATAATTGAAATAAAGCTAAAATAAAATAAATATAAATGTTATATTAACAACCTAAACATAAATAAGCCAAAGTACTAAAATTACTAGTAAAAATAAATTAAAGATAAATAAATATGTATTTAAAAAATCACATTGTTTTGAAATAAAATCAAATATTAGATGAAAAAAATAAATAAAAAAGAAATATTTCAAAAAATAAAATACAATTTTAAATGTGCATTGATTTTGGATATTTAAAATAAAGCTGAAATCAACTTAGAATATAAATATTAGATGAAAAACTTACATTTGAAGTACTAAAATAAATATAAATTGAAACTAAATAGAATATATATATATAAAAAAAACATTTGGAAAATAAAGCATATTTTTGTTAATTGAAATAAAGCTGGAAAATTATATAAAACAATATATTAAACAAATATTAAATTAAAACTTTTAATTATAATTAAACTGAAACTGAAAGGCATTAAATGAGAAGATTGAATTTGCTTCAAATTTGAAAAACTATTCAACAGCCTCTTTAGAGACAAGTAAAGATCAAATCAAATGAGCCGTGTTCTAACTTTACATTTTCCCTCTAACTTGTGCTAAAAATACTATAATACACAGCTTTTTTTTTCTGTGCAGTGCACATTATTTCATCAGATGCATCATTAGTCCGGTTGGTTTTACTGAACACATACAATCTGGCAGCAGCGTCTGTCTGCGTATCTGCAATCTTTCTTGCTGCAATCTGCATATTCTGCATGAGTCATAATAATCATTTTTTATTTGAAGTCACTACAGCCTCCATATCGTCTGCCGGATCGAGTGCACATTAATTACTGACACTCGGACAAATGACATCACTGCTGTTTCTGTGAGACTTTGCCGTGCTAAATACTGTTCAGACCAGGCTCATATTTCCCCCAGAAACAACAGAAAAAGAAAAAGAAACACATATATTTGATTTAAAATACCATTTCCGCTAAGATTGTTTGCATTTCAATTTGAATGTTATGCATATTCACGCTCAAAAGTATTATTCTGTAATGCAATAAAAATAATAATACGAATATTAAAATTAAAAGCAGCTTAACTTAGGTTCATAACATGAAAGGCAAAAATGATGTAAACTTAAAAATATACTTAGCTGTTAAAAAAAATAAAAAAAATTTCACATTTGATTTTGTTGCATTACCTATAATTCTAAAATATTATAAATCAAATTGTTATAATATTATATAATTTGTGAAGTTTTGTAGTAATCAGTGTGCTTAATTTTCAATTTCATTACGATTTTCATAAAAATATCACACGTTGCATTATATATACACACGCATTTATATATATATATATATATATATATATATATATTAAATCATATTTATAATATATTATTATTGCATTACATTAACGAGAATTTGCGTAGTTAAGAATATGCTTAAGATTATATATACAATTATTTTATTGTTGTTATTATTATTATATTGAGCATTTGTAGTCTTTAGTAATGGATGTGTTTAATTTTCATAAAAATAATACCACAATTTTTTTTTTCTTTTAATGTTGGGTGAAATATTTTCGGCTCATTTCTCGACTGTTTTCACGAGATTTACCAATAACCTATAAACTACGAAACTGCCCGTGTTAGTACATTGTCCTGTAATTAACTTATTTCTCATTTAGTTTTATATCTCATATGCTAATCCATAATCCAAGTGAAGGGCCGGTCTATTTAAACATCATTAGAGTGATGGAGTGCCTTGACCTTGCAATAGCAGCATCATTACCATGACCAGGATCATCTGTAAAATTATGCGTATTATTATCATTTTACAGTGGCATGCTTGGGTAAACTACCACTTTATATTACGACAGCAGATAGTCATGCACTGAGATCATTTAACATCACCTGAATAATAATACAAACTCCAACACACTGCATTATGGGTCGGTCATGCATGTTTGAGAGGCAGATCAATTGAAATGGCATTGTGTGACTGCTGCTGGCGACCCGATCACTGTGTGATGAAGTCATCAGGAACATCTGGGTCAATCAGCTCTTTACTACAATGTTTTTTAGCAGAACTTTGTGCATCTTTACAGCTAGAGCAATGTAGTAATTCAATGCAATTTATGCAATTGCTTTCCAGCTTTTGAAAAAAAATTATTTAAAAAAAATCTGTTAAAAAAAAGGGTTTTTTTTCATTGAAAATGTAAATAAAAAATTCATGAAAATTAATACTAGAATGACATACATTTAAATTTTATATTTTTGCATTACAGTAATGAGAATTTGGAGGGTAAATATTAATGTAATTAAAATAATGCATGTTCAGATTCTGATCTGATCTGACTGGAGTTTGTGAAATTGGTTTCCTTTTTTTGGAATATGCGATAAATTATAAATATGAAATAAAAAATATATAAATTGTAACATTTTAAATGGTGCTTTGGCAACTGAAATTAAAAAAAAGTTTAATTTGAAGTATTAAATTAACTCAAATTAAATAAACTCAAAAATTAAGTAAAGCTAAATAAAAATGTAAAAAAAAAATCTAATATAAATGAGTGCATGGAATTAATCAATTTGAAATAAAGCTGATATAATATAAAATACAAAAAAACTGAGAATTAAAGCTAAATAGAATTTTCTTTTTAAAAAAATCACAAAAAGTTTTTGCTAATTACACTAATTACACTAAAAATATACAAAATATACATATTA
>NC_068415.1:1886929-2009429 GCF_023724105.1 Carassius gibelio
CTATCTGTCTGTCTGTCTGTCTGTCTATCTATCTATCTAAAAATGTCTAAATGGCAATCCATTAGATAAATTATTAAAGCAAGTGCATTTTAATGCAATATTTATATATAATAATTATATTAAAAATTAATGCAAGTGTCATTGTTTTAAAGAAAGAAAGCAAAACATTAAGAAGGTGTAACCCGTTATTGTTATTGTACTAATGCATTTCAAATTAAACTTTTTACAAAAAAATATATATATATATTTAAAATTAATTTCGTTTAATGTCTTTCGCTGTTGTAAATCATATTATCACTATGCATAAAATAATCTCACCGTTCCTAATTAAAAACGACACAGCGCCATCTAGTGTTCAAATACAAACAAATGCGCCACTTCTGTTATTATAATAACGTGACCTCCTTTCTAACAAAATATATACTTACCGGTGTTTAACAGAGCTCATAATCAAAATACTCTAATGTAACCACTGATCTATATATATTCTCTTTTATAGATCAGTGAATGAAACACATAACACGTTTACCTCTGTTTACACTGTAGAGTCAGTAAAGCGGAACTGATGTGCGTCGCTTTTGTTTCCGCCGGATACAGAGAGCGCTGGATCTACAAAACATAAACAGATTAACACCAACACGCTTGTTTATTACAATGGGCTTCTACTGTCAATAAAGCCGCTATGAGGTTTGCTTACAGGCTGTTCAGCAGTGAATGGAGGAGGTTTCTGAGCAGGGATATGTCCTCATACACACAAGGACAGAGTCCAGAGGCCAGAATCAGAGAGTATTTCTACTACATCGACCACCAAGGACAGGTACTGAGAAGAGTACTATAATCACGTTTCATTTATATCATTACCAGAATCATGATTTACTTCTCTCTTTTAAGCTGTTTCTGGATGACACCAAGGTGAAGAACTTTGTCACCTGTTTCAAAGGTATCTTTGGGGGTTTTGAAATACAAATAAAAATTATTTAAATGATTTGCATACATGCATACTATTATACTATTTTGTGCAATTTCCTTTTGGAATATGCATTTGTCATGTGGTCTCTATTACTTTAATATAAACCTCTTTGGCTTGGCTACTTACACAGTCATTATGAACAGTAAAATAATCCTAATTTTATCCTTCTGTAAATTTTAATTATAAAGAAGTACTGTGAGTGTAACATGGTATAATTATGATAATGTCACAGTACTGTATGGTTATCATATTCCAAACCCATGGCAAAGTTAAAAAAAAAATTGTGGTTTGTGAGATGAAAAGCTAATAATTATAAATAAAATAAATTAATTAATAATAAAGAAAAAACTTTTTTGTTAACAAATGTTTACAGCATTTATTTATTTTTTACCTAAACAAAAGCTTCAGAATTTGAATGTATAAAAATAATTTCTGACACAAATGTTAGTATTTTAAATTGTGTTGTAAAGTAAAATTATTATTCAAATATCAAATGTTTTTTTTAATTTACAGTAAAATTTTAATTTTCAACTTATACTTCTGTTAAGTTGTATAATTTTAATAGTTAATTTTAATAGTTAAAGCAACATTACCAACAAAAGCATCATTTGCATCATTAATAATATGAGAACCGTGAACGTGAATATGTTGTTAAAATATTGAAATATAAGGTCAGTGTTAGTTTATCACTGACATAAGATCTAAGGTTTTTATTAATTCTTAAAACAGTTTTAAATTTGAAATAAAGAAAAAAGTAAATTCTGAAGTTAAAGTTGTAATAAATTTAATGTTTTTGTCTTTTACACACACACATATATATATATATATTATTCAGTTTTTTTTTTATATATATATTTTATTTCAAGTAACAAACGTGTTGTTGTTGTTGTTTTTTTAATGTAGTTTTAGTTTAAGTAAACTACTTTAACCCAGCTTTAATTAAATATTTTACATCTGAAGGTTTTGGCTGATATAAAAAATTAAAAACAATAATTTTAAACTGCCATTAATTACTTAATATTTGAAATGCACTAAATAGTTTTTTCCCCATTCATGTTCTAACTATAAAGCAAATGCTAAATGGCATCAGGCATTATTAAATAAAGAGTTGGAACCAAATCAACCACCTCTAAGATTAACTGGCTCCATTACAATATAAAAAAATGTATGCTATTTTACAACTCCAAAAACTCAAAGGTCACTTGTTTATTGTTATTTGATTTTTTCTCTCTCGTTAGACCAGCACTTCTTAGTGTTCTTCTTCAAGCGTCTGAAGGTCAATCAGAGCGGGAGATATGAACAGGATTTCCCCTTCCTCTCGCTGTGCGGACGCGAGCGTAACTACCTGCGCTGTGAAGACCGTCCTGTTGTGTTCACGCACCTGTTATCGGAGGCGGGGCTTGAGGAGCGTCTGTCATACTGTGGAGGCGGAGCCAAACTGAGCGCTCCGTTCCGCCCGGAATCTCTCTTCATGCATCCGGTCAGCGGAAGAGTGTACCATCCTGGACCGGAGCTGGGGGGAGGCGTGGGGTTGGTTCGGTCAGCGCTGGCCATTGAGCTGAGCACTCACTTTGAGTACGCCACGGGTCAGGAGAGCACGGGACAGCCCACGCATTTCATATGGGCGGGGCTTCGACACTCTCTGACCAATGAGCTGGCCAAACATTTTCCCCTTCAAACAGATGAAAGTGTGAAGCTGCAATGATTCACTTAACCTACAGATCGATTATCATCATTAAAATCCTGCTGAAATTAATGTATATTTATGCATATTCTGAATATACTGCTGAAATAAATGTATATATTGGGTCTTATTATGTCTTGTCTTGCATATTAATGGTAGTCAGACAGTGATATACAAACAGGGTTCAAGATGAGAAAAACGGAGCGACAGACGAACTGATTCAATTTAGTCATTTAGGCTGGAGGAACCGCTCCGGTTGATTCAATCATTCAATTCAAGCGAGTCGCTAGCAAAAAATAAAAGAAGAAAATAGATCAAAGTGCCATTAATTTGTCATAGCATTTGCATATTGCTCGTTTGTTGATTTTGATTGCTTTTATTATCCTCATTTGTTAATCACTTTGGAAAAGCATCTACAAATTACTAAATGTAATGTAATAGGCTAAATGTAATTTTCTACCCATTAAATTTTGGTCTACAACACCTACCCACTACTCTAAACCAACCCCTTACAATCAGACAAATACTGTAATTACTGGTGTTCAGCGTGACAAAAATAACACTATATTATATAACTTCACTTTCTCAAATGATGGTGAGTCTGTGCGCACTGTGTACTTGTGACATAACTTTAGTAACTCGCCTACTAAGAATGTGTATATATCATTTTTGGGCATGTCCTTCAAAACCTGATGTGCTGACTAACTAGACATCATTTGAAATATGTCTAAAAACCTCCCAAAGCTTTTTGAAGCATGCATTCAAAACCTAGTATGCTGTCTTTGTAAACAGCTTTTGACAGCCGTCTCAAAACCTAGTGATCTAATTAAGCAGACAACATTGTTGGCCATGCATCACTTAATCTTAAAGTGAGTACCCAACACAAACAGTTTTCTTTGTTCTTTCATTTCAGAATTTGTTAGGTATATGTCTTAAAACCAAGTGAGCACCCTAACCAAACAGCTTTTTTGCTCCTACATCTCAAATCTTAGATTGCTGCTTAAGTAGAAAGCATTTGTTGGGCATGTGTCTTAAACCTAGTTCGCTCCCTATATAGCATTCGTGGTCATGCATCTCAAATCCTAGTATGTTGTCAACATAGACAATTTTTTGCAATTGTTTAGTGCTGTCAATCGATTAAAAAAAATTAACTAATTAATCGCACAAATTTTTAAAATTAATCGCGATTAATCGCGATTAATCGCAGTTAAAAGACTGAAACTTTTTGGATATGTAAATGTAAAATGTAAATAATTCATGTAAACTCAAGACAAAGAAACTATTTAAATTCAAAATATGATTGTTTATTGGAATTTTTGTTTAACTTGTAACACAGATTTTCTCATGTAAACAACATACCTGCAATAAACCATCATTTATTCTCCAAATTAACTATTGGCTTGAAAGCCATATTTATTACAGAAATAAAAACACAGGCATGTAAGTACCATTTGAATTTCAAAACAATCAATGCCAATAAAAAACAAAAATGATTTCCATGTTGAATTCTAAGTGGACTGCAAAAAAATTCCAAAGTATAGTCATTGCCAGTGCTTTAAGTGGGCCGGTACCCACTGGTACTCAGTACTGCCACTTCCAAATATAGCTCTTGAGCGTACCGCCACCTCTCCGTGCGCCCAGAACGTGCTTGTAGCGTACCGGTACGCTCATCTGGACATCTGTTTTAATAGAGGTTTTAATCTTTTACCGGCACTGCCGATTTTCAGAGCGCCCTTCACAATGCGAGCTTCCTAATTCATCACACCCAGAGCAGAAACTACATTACCCATTCACCCTTAAGTTATACAAGTGAATAGCGCGTGTGTCGCTTTTCCCACTGTTAAGACACTGTCAACAACTCAACGTGGCCGGAGAAGGTGTGTGAAACTCGTTGTGAGTTATACTAAAGCAAAATCTTGAGTATTTATTGTCTGATAAACATTAAAAACTGTCTGCGGAGGTTGAGTCGTCCTGCAGCCCCCGCTGGCTGCTCATTGGCTGCAGCATCTTTTTTCTAAGTTCTAAAAAAAATACCGTAGACGGCAAGGCACAAATTTAGATATTCATTTATCTAATTAATCTATAGCCTATGCACAAAGACAATATGATCTTTTTGTCCCCTTTTTGTTTTAAAGCTTGATGAAGAGAGAGAGCGCAAGTTGCTGCAGCTGAGGAGGACAGTGCACGCGTACAGGGGTGATTGACAGTTCGCGGCACTGTGTACAAAAAATACTCCGCTACACAATTATTTCGTTATTTCGTTTAAGCTTATTAACGTTAGCGTTACAGAAAGGTCTGATTTACGCACTGTTACAGTCATTGTTTTTTTTTTTAAACAATGACATTTGAGTTCATGATTTTAATGTTGCTGTTTCTTGTGGCAGACTAAATGAAGAGTAATGTTTCTTGTGGCAGACTGAAGAGTTATCCGGCAGAGTTTTATACTGAAACTTTCCGTCTAAAAGTCCTTCCTTGGTCTTATCCATATTTCTTTGCACGTTGAACACACAAGGCCACAACTGGAAATAAAAAAAACTGCAACCGCGTTAATTGCGTTATTTTTTTTTAACGCGTTAAATATTTCAAATTAATCGAATGCGTTAACGCGCTAATTTTGACAGCACTAGTCAAAACCTTTTATTCTGATTGCATTGATTGAATTTTTGGGCATGGATCACTAAACCTAGTACGCTGCCTAGACAGCATTTTTGGAGCATATGCCTTAAAATCTAGTAAGCTGACTAACTAAACAGCTTTTTCAGCATCAATCTCAAAACCTAGTATGTTGCCAAAATAGACATCATTTGACACCCAAAAAGCTCCCAACTAAAGTAGCACTTTGCTTATGCATCTCAAAATCTAGTATGCTGTCTATATAGACAGCTTTTGACAGCTGTCCCTAAACCTTGTGATCTGACTAAACGGGCAGGATTTGTGTAAAGGCATTACTAAACCTACTATCCTGCCTATGTAGATTTGGGTACTTGTCAAAACATTGATGAATGCATAGACTTAATTTTAGAGCATGCATCACTTAACCTAGTGCACTGCCTAACTAGACAGCATTACTTGGGAATATGCCCAAGTGAGCACAGTACCCATGCATCTCATCACCTAGTAGGCTGTCTACATTGACAGCTGTCTCAAAAAGCTCTTTTCCAGGTGAATATCTGTTAAAATGTAATTTGAAAATGTAATAAAATGCAGCATCATTCCTCCAGTCTTCAGTGTCACATGAAATCATTCTAATATACTGATCTGCTGCTCAAGAAACATTTCTGATTATTATCAATGTTAAAAGCGCTATTTTTGTGGAAAGTACACTATTAGAAAAAAGGGTTCATTGGGGTTCTATATAGAATAGGGTTCTTTACTCAACTCCAAAGAACCTTTTATGCTAAAAAGGTTCTATAATGACAAGAAAGAACCCTTTTGGCACAACGGTTCTTTAGGCTATTATTCATTCATATATTACATTATTCTGCAACATTTTGTATTTGTAATTAAATTATTGTTTGTAGTAATAATATCACATTTTAATCATGCTGATTTTTGGAGAAAAACTGAAATGGCACTCTTCGTGTGATATTGATTAACTACATAAAATGATATAAATATATACATTTTCTAACCCCCATATCTTGAATTTTGTGATCATTCACATGCATTCATAAATGCAATACACCGAATAATGCAGTGAAAGAACGCACTCAAACTGCACACGCGCCGCACGCACTAGTATGACTTCATCATGTAACTTTACATTAGCCTAGATGCGGGCACTTTTTAGGCTTTTTAGTTTTTGAATATACTTGATACTGTTAAAAGGCACATCACTAAAACAAAAAATACGAGTTCACATATCACACCTAAACACGCGTGGAAAACATAATTAGAACTAGCTACTAAATTAGTTAAAAATGCCTATCCATATACAGCTATGATTCGCGAACCCCAAACTGACTCAAATGATTCGCTCCGAACTCCAGAAACTGACTCAAATGATTCGCGATCCCGCTCCGAACTCCCGAATTGACTCAAATGATTCCCGCTCCGAACTCCCGACGCTCCGAACTCCCGAAATGACTCAAATGATTCCCGCTCCGAACTCCCGAAATGACTCAGATGATTCCCGCTCCGAACTCCCGAAATGACTCAAATGATTCCCGCTCCGAACTCCCGAATTGACTCAGATGATTCCCGCTCCGAGCTCCCGAAATGACTCAGATGATTCCCGCTCCGAACTCCCGAAATGACTCAGATGATTCCCGCTCCGAACTCCCGAACTGACTCAAATGATTCCCGCTCCGAACTCCCAAATTGACTCTAATGATTCCCACTCCGAACTCCCGAAATGACTCAGATGATTCCCGCTCCGAGCTCCCGAAATGACTCAGATGATTCCCGCTCCGAACTCCCGAAATGACTCAAATGATTCCCGCTCCGAACTCCCGAAATGACTCAGATGATTCCCGCTCCGAGCTCCCGAAATGACTCAAATGATTCACGCTCCGAACTCCCAAACTGATTTAAATGATTCGCGATCCCCAAACGGACTCAAATGACTCGCGAACCCACTCCGAACTCCCGAACTGATTTAAATGATTCGCGATTCCCAAACTGACTCGAATGATTCGTGAACCCGCTCCGAAGTCAGAACACAGCTCATTCCCTTTGAAATACTGGGATAAAATCTAAATAATACATATTTAAAAACTAATCATTTACTATCGTTGAGAAAACTGCTACAGGGCACAGTATAAATATAGTAAAAGTGATTTGTTATATTAAATAGTAGATGTAGTAAAACTTAAAGTAAAGTGAATAATATGAAAAGTGAGTACAATGGTACAATAACATGTGATATAATAGATTTATAATAGCATAAAATTATATGTATAATATGAATACCATAATAAATAACTGAACAACAATAGTTTAATAATTGCAAGAAGAATATGTAATATCAAGGGTGGAATAATACAGAATAGACAAAAATGTAGAATAAATTAATAGTAAATTAAAGAGTAAAATAAAACATTTTGAAATGTAATTTTAAAATACTATATGTGTAATAATTATTTATCAAATTAAGACACAACTTATGACACAACACAAACAAATTGTGGACATGAGTTCCAAATTGTGTTTAATCAATGAGCTCCTTAAGTTTAATTTATACATGTACACACACACACACAGATATATATATATATATATACACACACAGATATATATATATATATATATATATATATATATATAATAAAAAAATCCTATGAATCAATCTCAGCTCAAGAAATTTAAAAACTTGATGATGCTTGACATTTTGTTCTATAATGCACATTACGCATACTCATGCTGAAAACACACACATTTTGAATGCTCCCCTCAAAAAACTTTATATTAATCAAAATTAATAATCATTATAACAACATCACAATGAGTTTATTATGATATTGCAGCTGGATTCACTATGAGTTCCTATGTCTTTCATTTCTTGGCTATTAACATCATGTAGTTTTTGTGTAAAGACACACACAGTACATTATCATCATTAAACAGCCTGTGCAAAGCTTTTTAAATGCAGTCTATAGTATTAGAATATGAGCTGGTCATTCTGTCGATTCATTCAGGGCTGCTCTGGGTTTAGTACAAACACAACACTAGTCTGTGGTAAAGTCTTGTCTCTGAGAACAGCTTTCCTCAGCTTTCCTTAAGGCTGTCCTTGTCCTGTTTGCAAATGACTAAAAGAGAAGAAAAAAGAATACATAGAATCAGTTCACAGTTTTATGAAAAGCAATGCAATCCTTATAATCAAGTGATGATAAACTTAATCGGTAACACTTTTGAATAACGGTCCATTAGTTAATATTAGTTTACTTTAGTTAACATGATCTAAGCAAGAACAATCCTTCTACAGCATTCATTAATCTTAGTTGATGTTCATTTCAACATTTACTAATGCATTATTTAAATCAAAAGTTGTGCTAACAATGAAAAAAATGTATTTTCATTAACTAACATGAACAAAGATGAATAAATACAGTAATACATGTATTGTTCATTGTTTGTTCATGTTCGTTAATGAATTAACTAACATTAATTAAAGGACCATTATTCTAAATTGTTACCACTTAATCTTTGTAAATAAGTAACGGTAGTGAAATTAAAGAGAGAAGCTTTAGCTCCATCATTAATCTAGACATTTAGTTTATTATATAAACGGCAATATAAGTTAAAACGTAATAGAAATTCATTTAAACTTTGAATTCTTATAAAGTCTCAGGTTTCACTGCTTACGTTAGCGATATCGCTAGCTATTATTAATAGTCTGACACTGGTGGTTAAATGTTAAAAATGACCAAAAAACATCGAGAAAGAGCAGCTTAGTCTTACCTGTGAAAGATAACACCCCGAGATCTGTTTTTATTATCGTGTGACAGTTTGTAGGTGTCCAATCTGTCGATGAGTCAGGTGTGTTTTCTTCTGTCCTGATGTGAGAGTTATGAAAGTTGCCCGCTCCAATATGGCGGCGACGTTGACGTGCGGTCGAGCGGCCAATGAGGCGTCTATGTATTTATATGTCTATGACTCCGTACTCCCGAACTGATACAAATGATTCGCGAACCCGCTACGAACTCCCGAACTGACTCAAATGATTCGTGAACCCGCTACGAACTCCCGAACTGACTCAAATGATTCGTGAACCCGCTACGAACTCCCGAACTGACTCAAATGATTCGTGAACCCGTTACGAACTCCCGAACTGACTCAAATGATTCGCGAACCCGCTACTACCGAACTGACTCAAATGATTCGTGAACCCGCTACGAACTCCCGAACTGACTCAAATGATTCGCGAACCCGCTACGAACTCCCGAACTGACTCAAATGATTCGCGAACCCGCTACGAACTCCCAACTGACTCAAATGATTCGCGAACCCGCAACGAACTCCCAAACTGACTCAAATGATTCGCAAACCCGCTACGAACTCCCGCACTGATTCAAATGATACACGATCCCGCTCAGAACTCCCAACTGACTCAAATGATTCGCGAACCCGCTATGAACTCCCGCACTGATTCAAATGATTCGCGATCCCGCTCCGAACTCTGGTACTGACTCAAATGATTGACGAACCCACCCTGTTGTCCAGGGTTATTATCATTAACAAAAATGTTAAAACCATAGAAACATTTTTATTACATAAATAAAAACATTTTTCAGTTGCAAAGGCAACTTTTGTAGTTTGTTGAAACACTAAAATTACACTAAAATTATTAAGTAAATTAAATAAAGCTATACATTTATTTAAAAAAAAACAATATAGACATACTTTAATAAAACAAAAATGCACATAAAATTACAAAAACTAAAAAATCTATTTTAAATCAGACCTATAATATTATATAATACTAAAATAGCATTGGTTTTAAACAGCAGCATTCAATCACTCAGATCTGTTTTCTTCTGCAGGTTCTCATTTCCTCAGTTCAAGTCTCTCATCATCATCATCAGCATCAACAGTATTTCAGAACTGAGTCTCGCTGAACTCATCAAGAAAGTAAGAGCTCTTCACATCACAGATACATGAAGAAACACAGCAATCCAGATGTGTGTCATGAGATTGATGAGGTCGGAGTGGGGACTCGTCTGGGGTGTGTTTATAAACTATATAAGGTCTCCCAGCATTTAAATAACACATAGTGCTTTATTTATTAATGCATGTTGATGGTAGTATTACTCACTGACTGTTTCTGATAGAGGTCAGAGGTCGCCCCTGAATGAAAATAATAATAAAAGCATTTCAGATTATATATATATATATATATATATATATATATATATATATATATATATATATATATATATATATATATATATATTCAGCCTTTTAACAATATTCTTTATTTTTTATGTATTATAAAAGGGCTGAGAAAATATAAATATTTATTCATCTATTTTTTTGTTATATTGTCTTAAAATGTTGTTTTAATTATATCTATATATATGTACACACACACACACACACACACACACACACACATATATATATATATATATATATATATATATATGTATGTATATACAAACACAGAGAGTGAGAGTATTGCAAAAAAAAGGCAGAAATATATCAAGATTTCAAGACAATATAGACTATTTCTAGACTGGATTTCTGGATGTGAATGGGTGCCGTCAGAATGAGAGTCCAAACAGCTGATAAAAACATCCCAATAAGCACTCCAGTCCCTCAGTTAGCATCTGGAGAAGACAAAAGATGAAACAAATCCAGCATTAAGTTGCTTTTAAATGAAAATATGAAATATGTGGATTATTGTTATGTTTTTATCAGCTGTAATTTTACTGACGGCACCCATTCACATCCATTGCTGAGACACTGATGCAATGCTCCATTTCTACAAATCTGATGGAGAAAAAAACGTATCTACATCTTGGATGATCTGAGGATGAGTGAATTGTGTTATCATACAGAATCTAATTGGGATTTGTGTTGATTGTGTGCATGGATCACATTCCCCCTAAACAGTGAGTCAGAGAGTCGTGAGCTTGCACAGATTTCTCTGCAAACGCTGCATCCGCATCACAAGAGACTACAAGAGCCGCACGATTACACCGTGAGTTCACCATATCAGAAACTGGAATACATGAAAGTGTGGTTTTTCACATCGTCTTAAAGATGGCTTTATCAGAGTGGCTGCACTCCCGGGTGTCTGGTATCACAAAAGGAAACAGTAAAGGAAGCTACTTCCTGCGGTTGAACTGAAGCCGAGCCGAAAACATGGAGCCCAGACCAAAGGAAAAAATGCCTTAAAATCCAATTTTCCCTAATACTAATAATAATAATAATAATAATAATAATAATAATAATAATAATAATAATAATGTCCTAATAACAAATTCAGCAATGCTGCTTGTTGTGGTCCAATAGCATTAACAAGTCATTTTGAACATGTTTTTGGTTAATCTTATGATTAGCTAATAAAATAGGTGATGATGTAAAGAAAATTATTATTGAAGTGCTTTGGGTATAAGAAAAGTGAAATATAAATAAAATGTATTATTATTATTATTATTATTATTATAAAAAAGCTTTTATGTACAACAGTGATTCATGAATGTGTTTTGTCCAATAATATTTAATTTAAAATACAAATAAATCAATTAGTAAATAGAAATATTAAATAAATAAAAATCTAGTATGTTTAGTTTTAGTAAATAATATCATGCATAGATTTTTTTCGTAAATAAATAAGTACTAAGTAAATAAATAGTTATTTTGTATATCAATTTGCAGAGTAAAATAGTTCATGAGCGTTATTTAATATTTAAATGTTATTGTGTTTTTATTAGTATTACGAATAACTATATACTTAGGTCTATGTATATAAAATGTAATATATATATAATTTCTTTTTTGATAAATGTGATAAACGGTATTTATGTTTTTTTTTTTTTAAACGTATTATATCGTAATGTGTGAATATTCAAAGATTCATATCAGTATTGAAAGATTTTTAAAAAGAATTCAATGAATGCTAGTCTCTTCAGATAAACACAATCGCTTTGTCTTCGTGCCTCCGTGTTGTCAGGGGCAACAGTTATTTTTCCGCTCCAAATCGCCTTTATTCCCATCACCGTCACCTTATTGGACGATTCCCCCGTCAGTCCGTTGTTTGTATCGAGCTGTGATTGGCTACCACATGTGTCAGTCAGAAGCGACGCGATTCTATTGGCTGAACCCCAAGGACGCAATGCGAGGGATCAGCTGTGGCTCGTGCGCGTACAGGCAACAAGTGGATTTGCTGATTTTGAGTGAAATAGTTACTTTAAAGATCACATTATGAAGATAAATAAATGCGTTTAGACACATATATAGTTAAACCCGTGTCCCGCGTGTGTTAGATACGTGTAAAGGAGCCGTTAAAGTAGAGTTCGTGTTCTGATAGCAGCGTTTAACGGGTTTTTTTTACCGTTACGTTTGCGAGGTTTGATAACATGCGCGCGCTATTGTGAGTAACGTACAGGTGTTATTATTACAGGTGAATATGACAGAAAAGTACAGTAATAAGTCTGAGTTTATGGTGTGTGACTCTGGATCAGATGAGGATATATCTGCTGAGGACGGAGGCTCGACAGAATCAGTCCGCAAGGTAACGTTAACTTTCAGAAAACATTACCTCAGATGTCACATGCTAATTCATTACTTATTGCTTAACATTAAAACCATCAACGCAATAAGAAATAACAGATTGAGGCACTTACTCAAAAGTACAATGGTGTTACCTGATTCTTTCAGTAAACTGATTCAATATAGATTCACAAACTATGGTATTATTGTTAAGTATTAATAATAACATAGTACTAGCATGTTAATAGACGGATACCATGACGTTCTTTAATGTCCTTGCAATGAAATTAAATAGTAACACTTTACAATAAACATCGTAGTTAACATAGACAGTACTTGCACAGAATTAATTTAATTATTAATGCTAGTTCATGGTAAGTTCAACATTTACTAGCACGTTACCAAAAGCAAACTTTGTAACGTCTCTGCTAACATTAGATAATGGACTCTGAACATTTTTATTAATAAATGCTGTAAAACATGTTGTTAATGGTTAGTTCATGTTAGTTAATGGACTAACTGATGTCAACAAATGAGACCTTACTGTAATGTGTTGCCATTAAAATAATATATATATATATCATTTGTTATTTTGCATTTTATTTAGATTATATACATGCATCTTGTTTGTTTTGTATATATGCACACATTAAATATTTAAATTATATATATATATATATATATATATATATATATATATATATAGAGAGAGAGAGAGAGAGAGAGAGAGAGAGAGAGAGATAGATAGATGGATAGTCAAATAATAGATAGATAGATGATAGATAGTCAAATGATAGATGGATGGATGGATAGATAAGTAAGTATGAAGCATAGAGAATAGGACAGAAGTGCAATGTTGTATCGATAGATAGATAGAAAGATAGATAGATAGATAGATAGATGGATAGTCAAGTGATAGATAGATAGATCAGAATCAGAATCAGAATGAGCTTTATTGCCAGGTATGTTTACACATACGAGGAATTTGTTTTCGTGACAGAAGCTCCGCAGTACAACAGAATGACAGAGACAGAACATAAAACACATAATAAAAGAATAAAAAATACAAATAAGTAGATACTGAATGACAATATACAAATGACAATTGTAGGCAGGTATATTACAAAATGAAGTTATGTATGTACATATATATTGTGTGCAAAATTTAAGTGTATACTAAGTATGTGTGTTAGATAAATAAAGTGTGTGTGTATATAAATATAAAGTGTAGTGTGTTCGCCGTTATTATAAGCTGTTCATAAGATGGATTGCCTGAGGGAAGAAACTGGTCCTGTGTCTGGTCGTTCTAGTGCTCAGTGCTCTGTAGCGTCGACCAGATGGCAACAGTTCAAAGAGGGAGTGTGCTGGATGTGAGGGGTCCAGAGTGATTTTGACAGCCCTTTTTCTCACTCTGGATAAGTACAGTTCTTGAATAGAAGGGAGAGTTGAACCGATGATTCGCTCAGCAGTCCGGACTACCCTCTGTAGTCTTCTGAGGTCAGATTTAGAAGCTGAGCTGAACCAGACAGTTACTGAAGTGCAGAGGATGGATTCGATGATGGTGGAGTAGAACTGTTTCAGCAGCTCCTGTGGCAGGTTAAACTTCCTCAGCTGGAGAAGGAAATACAACCTTTGCTGGGCCTTTTTCACAATGGAGTCAATGTGAATGTCCCACTTCAGGTCCTGAGAGATAGTGGTGCCCAGGAACCTGAATGACTCCACTGCAGTCACAGTGCGGTTCATGATGGTGAGTGGGGAAAGTGCAGGGGGGTTTCTCCTGAAGTCCACGATCATCTCCACTGTTTTGAGCGTGTTAAGCTCCAGGTTGTTGAGACTGCACCAGACAGCCAGCTCTTTTACCTCCTGTCTGTAAGCAGACTCGTCACAGTCCTGAATGAGGCCGATGAGTGTGGTGTCGTCTGCAAACTTCAGGAGCTTGACAGAGGGGTCCTTAGATGTGCAATCATTAGTGTACAGGGGGAAGAGCAGTGGGGAGAGGACACAGCCCTGGGGAGCTCCGGTGCTGATTGTACGGGTGCTGGATGTGTATTTTCCCAGCCTCACTAGCTGCTGCCTGTCTGTCAGGAAGCTGTTGATCCACTGACAGACGGAGGTGGGCACGGAGAGCTGATTTAGTTTGGGCAGGAGGAGGTTTGGGATGATCGTGTTGAAGGCCGAGCTGAAGTCCACAAACAGGATCCTCACATAAGTCCCCGGTCTGTCTAGGTGTTGCAGAACATAATGCAGTCCAATGTTTACTGCATCGTCCACAGACCTGTTTGCTCTGTAGGCAAACTGAAGAGGATCCAGCAAGGGCCCAGTGATGTCCTTCAGGTGGGCCAGCACCAGTTTCTCAAATGACTTCATGACTACAGACGTTAGAGCCACAGGCCTGTAGTCATTTAGTCCTGTAATTTTGGGTTTCTTAGGGATGGGGATGATGGTGGAGCGTTTGAGGCATGAAGGGACTTCGCACAGCTCCAGCGATCTGTTGAAGATCTGTGTGAAGATGGGGGCCAGCTGGTCAGCACAGGATTTCAGACAGGCTGGTGTAACACAATCTGGGCCTGGTGCTTTTTTCCTTTTCTGCTTCCGGAAGACCTGGCGCACCGCATCCTCGCTGATCTGAATTGCAGGTGCCCCACCTGAGAGGGGGGATGCAGGAGGTGAGAATGGTGAGAGTGCTTGATTGGAGAGGTGTTCAGGATGGGTTGCAGGAGCTGTTAATTGTGTGAACGGTTGTTTGGAGAGGCATTTGGGGCTGGTTGCAGGAGTTGTGAAGGGTGTGAATGGTTGTGTGGGGAGGCGTTCAGGGCAGGTGATGGGTGTTCTTTCAAACCTGCAGTAAAACTCGTTCAGATCGTCTGCCAGTCGTTGATTCTCTACAGTGCTGGGGGGTGGTGTCTTGTAATTGGTGATGTTCTTTAGACTTTTCCACACTGATGCGGAGTCGTTGGAAGTGAACTGAGTCCTTATTTTTTCAGAATAATTCCTCTTTGCCACTTTGATCTCCTTTTCCAATGTGTATTTAGCCTGTTTATACAAGACATTGTCCCCCTTCACGTAAGCATCTTCTTTGGCCTGACGGAGCTGTCTGAGTTTTGCAGTGAACCACGGTTTGTCATTATTGTAAATTAGTTGAGTCTTTGTAGGAATACACATATCCTCACAGAAACTGATATATGATGTTACGGTCTCTGTGAGTTCATCCAGATCGGTGGCAGCAGCTTCAAAAACACTCCAATCAGTGAGGTCAAAACACGATTGTTGTTCTGTCTCTGTGATCTGATCAGCGAGTTTCTGTAAAGCTGAGCTCACATGCGCTTGAGGATGGATGTAAACACTGACCAGAATGAACGAGTGAAACTCCCGCGGCGAATAGAACGGCTTGCAGTTAATGAAGAGTGTTTCGAGATTTGAGCAGCACGTCTTCTTTAACACAGTTACATCTGTACACCACCGTTCATTGATGTAAAAGCATGTCCCGCCGCCGCGCGATTTCCCAGTGGATTCTGATTCGCGATCCGCTCTAAACAGCTGAAAGTCCGGCAGATGGAGCGCGCTGTCCGGTATGGTGTCATTCAGCCAGGTTTCTGGAAACACAGAGCAGCAGAGTGTGTGAAATCCTTATTAGTCCGAGAAAGCAGTAGGAGTTCGTCCGTTTTGTTGGGTAGAGAGCGGAGATTTGCCAGATGGATGCTAGGCAACGGCGTTCGAAATCCGCGCTTCCTGAGTCTGACGAGCGCTCCCGCTCGCTTCCCCCGTCTGCGCGTCCTGAAGCGCTTGATCAGCGCCGCCGCTCCTCCGATAACAACGTTCAGTAAAACGTCTGAATAATTGAAATCCGGTAAAATATCCTGTGGTGTGTTCTGCCGAATGTTCAGCAGTTCTTCCCTGGTGAAACTGATGGCAGGAATATAACTAAAGACAGGACAAACTAACAAAAACACAAAAACATATGCGGAGCTCGTCACGGAGGCAGCCAACCTGTATCGGCGCCAGCACGACAAGATGATAGATAGTCAAATGATAGATAGATAGATGGATGGATGGATAGATAAGTAAGTATGAAGCATAGAGAATAGGACAGAAGTGCAATGTTGTAGTCTAAATATGCTAATTTCAGGTGATGTCATGACAGGTGTGTGTGTGTGTTTTAGGGATGTGACCCTCTCGTCTCAACCCAACGCAGCAAGCTGCAGCAGCGGAGAGCTAAACTCAACCAGCAGATCAACCGAGAGCTTCGTCTGCGCAGCGGAGCTGAAAACCTGTACAGGTATCAATACATTTGCAAATACTGAGGGGCATGTTTTTCATAATAACACACACTGTGCCCAACACCCTGCCTGACCCAGAACTAACAGGAAGTGACCCGTGACACGCCTCTCTGTTGATGTTGTGATGTGTATTTATTTAGCACTGGGTGGTATGACCAAACTCTTCCATTGCATTACGAGTTTACGTTTCACCAGATATACTGCAATATAAATGGTGTAGTGTTATAATGGCTACCAGCTTATACTTTTACACAATACATGAGTGACATACATGGTGTTTTTTTTCCAGGGCCAGCAGTAATCAGAAGGTGAAGGAGACTGTTGCATTAGAACTGAGTTTTGTGAACTCAAACCTTCAGCTTCTCAAAGAAGAACTAGAGGAGCTCAACAGCAGTATGAACGTCTACCAGACCGAGAGGTTGCTTACACATGCACTTACTAGATCTCTTTATTCAAACATTGTTTACTTGGTTACCTGATAAGTTTCTGGATAACTTGGCAGTGAACTTGAAATACCTTCTGCAGTATTCAGCCTTCCGGATAGCCTGGTATCACACTTTGATAATAACTGGGTAGACTTTCTTGAAGGAGAAGGCAGAAAAAAAAAAATCACAGGTTTTTTTAGATAAATCAGGTTTGAAGCATGCAGAACACATTTGTAGATTTGTTTAAAGTAATAGTTCACCCAAACATTTAAATCTGTTGAAAATGTACTCACTCTCAGGTCAGCCAAGATTTGGATGAGTTTGTGTCTTCATCAGGTTTGGAGAAATGTAGCATTGCATCAGTGTCTCAGAAATGGATGCTCTGCAGTGAATGGGTGCCGTCGGAATGAGAGTCATAATAACATCACAATAATCCACAAGTTAAAATGCCTTGATGGATTTGTTGTTCAAACACACAGCTTTCGGCTTCACAGGACAATGAACTGATGGACTGAAGTGCTGTGATGTTTTTATCAGCTGCTTGGACTCTGACGGCACCCATTCACTGCAGAGCATCCATTGATGAGACACTGATGCAATGCTGCATTTCTCCAAATCTGATGAAGAAACAAACTAGAATTCTAGATGCAATTCTAGAATAATCAACATTCAAAGCATTTTGTAGCTTATTTCTTTACATGCAGTGTGTAAAATATAAACTTCAAACATTCACAAACGGATACATGTTGTTGTTGCAGTGAGACAGTCAGTGTTCCCATGATTCCACTGGGATTGAAAGAGACTAAAGAGATAGACATGACAGTCCCTCTTCAGGTGAGATGAACAGAAAGATTACATGTCGACACATCCAGTGTCTAAATCTGTCTAGAAAGAGTTTTTCTCTGCTGTTTCATCAGGATTTCATCAGTGAACATTACAGTGAGGACGCGTCTCTGTACCTGAACGAGATCCGGGATTTTATGGAACTAAGACAGGTCTGTTCAAGTCAACATGCAATGCTGTTCTTTAACATGCACTAAAGAATAATTAAAAACAAGACCAGACACATACAAAAATAACAAAATGTTATAAAAGAACTCTTATGTAGATTTCTCAAATTAATGATTCTGAAGACATTAAGCATGAATTCCATAGCTTTGTAGATTTCAAGTTAAATGATACATTTCGAATATTTCTTTTTGGCTTTAAATTTTTTCGCTGCTTTTGCTATTTTGATAAATGCATTAAAAGTGACACAACTGTTCAAAAGTTTGGGATCAGTGAGACGTGTAATGTTTGTTAAAGAAGTCTCTTCTGCTCATCAAGGTTGCATTTATTTGATTAAAATGCAGAAAGAAAAAAAACAGTAATCTTGCAAAATGTTATTTCAACATAAAATAATGGTTTCTATTTTAATATCCTTTAAAATATAATTTA
Organism: Carassius gibelio; assembly: GCF_023724105.1. Lineage (NCBI taxonomy): Eukaryota > Metazoa > Chordata > Actinopteri > Cypriniformes > Cyprinidae > Carassius > Carassius gibelio. The sequence continues at coordinate 1,905,878 of NC_068415.1, forward strand.
TTTCTGTGAAGCGCAGCTGAATTTCAATCATCCACCTCCAGTCTTCAGTGTCACGTGATCTTCAGAAATCATTCTGATATACTGATTTATTATTAAAATTATCAACCGTTGTGCTGACAAATTTATTTTTAGGATTCTTTGTTTATTAAAAGCTAAAAAATACAGCATTTATTCAAAATATAAATCTTTTCTAATAATATAAATCTTTGCGATCACTTCTTAATTTAACACATCATTGCAGAATAAAAGTTTTAATTTCTTTAAACAACAAAAAAAACAAAGAATAGAAATTCCCCGAACCTAAACGTTTCAATGCTAGTGTATATTGTTAGAAAATATTTTTCTTTTAAATAAATGCTATTCTTTTTAACTTTTTATTCATCAAAGAATCCTGAAAAAAAGTATTACAGGCTCCAAAAAAATCTGAAGCAGCAAAACAGTTTCAACACTGATAATAAATCAATATATTATTAACATTTCTGAAGATCATGTGACACTGAAGACTGGAGGATGATGCTGAAAATACAGCGGAGCATCACAGAAATAAATTACACTTTAACAGATAATCACATAGAGAACAGCTAATTTAATTGTAATAATATTTTACCTAATTTTTTATCAAATAAATGTAGCCTTGGTGAGCAGAAGAAACTCCTGTAAAAAAAAAAACCATTCTGATCCCAAACCTTTGAACAGTAGTGTATATGATTTAAAGAATCTTCTTTCTTATTTTCTGGAAAATTGGAAAAGATTTCTTGATATTTTTGAACTCAGTGTCATCAAATTAGATAATATTAGGCCTTTTTTGCAAATCAGTGGCTGAGTTACGAGGCTGAGTTATGAGAAACACAAGTAAAATTGTTATTTCTGAGCTGAAAATGATGTCTTCAGTCTTCACCTGTTATCTCCGTAGTCCATGCGAACTCCCAGCAGGAACGAAGCGGGTCAGGAGCTGCTGATGGACTATTATAACCAGCTCTATTTCCTGGATCAGCGCTTCTATTCACCGCACAGAAGTCTGGGAGTTCATTTTCACTGGTGAGACACACTGCTGCACACAAACACATGATGAATGACTGGAGACAGAGCTTCTGATGGCGTGTCTCTTCACAGGTACGACTCACTGACCGGCGTTCCTTCAGTCCAGAGAGCGCTGGCCTTCGAGAAAGGGAGCGTTCTGTTCAACATCGGAGCACTTTACACTCAGATCGGAGCCAGACAAGATCGCTCGACACTGACTGGCATTCAGAGCGCTATCGATGCTTTCCAGAGAGCAGCAGGTACTGATTCATCCGGATCCGTCTGTTTATCTGAGCCTTTCACAGGAAACACTGTCACAGTGTGTTACAGAGATATTCATGTGCTTATCATTTAAAACAATTCTGATAGTATCACTCTATTAATATTTATAACAAAACATTTAACGCTCTTTCCAACATGTTTCGGCTCATTATTTACATTAATGTGCATTATAACAACATCATTATTTCTAATAGAAAAACTATTTAAGAATTGATTCTTATTATTTTTTTAATTAAACAATACCACTTTACTTGACAATATACTCTACCATTCAAATGTTTGGGGTTGTGTTTTTGAACAAATCAGTATAGATTATAAAAAAGTATGAAATATTACAATTTATAATAGCTGTTGATGATCTATGGGAAAATATCTTAAAATGTAATTTATTGCGGTGTTCTTCAATGCTGAAAATAGTTTTCAGAATAAAATAATAACAGCATTTATTTGAAATAGAAATCAGTAGCAACATTACTTTAGGTCAGCCTCTGCTAAATAAAAGTATAAATTTTTATTTAAAAAAATATTTAATTTTTACAAATATTTTAACATTTATGTATTTATTTTGAATAAATATTTTCGTATTTTAAAAATATTTTTACAAAACATTAATATTGCATTTACATTTACTTTTAAAATCAAATGTAATTTTCCCCCCATTATAAGCTATTTAAATGTAACACAAATGAAATCGGACATTTTGATTGGCTAAACACATCAAAACAGTTGAATCTACCAAATAATACTATATTATAGTAATAGGTCACAAGGTCAGCAAACAAATGACTGCTGAACTGAAGTTCTGAAGCTCTTTGCTTATATAAATGAACTTGTAAACATGATGTGTGTGTGTGTGTGTGTGTGTGTGTGTGTGTGTGTGTGTGTGTGTGTGTGCAGGTGCGTTTCTCTACCTGCAGGAGAATTTCTCTCATGCTCCCAGTCTGGATATGAGCAGCCCTGCGCTAAGCATGCTGGTCCGTCTCATGGTAGCTCAGGTAATGAAAGAAAGAGGCTCATAGACATTAAATACACATTTCAGATTCATATGTTTGAGAAGACATGTAACACGTCACATATTTCTGAGTTTATCTTGTGTAGGTTCAGGAGTGTGTGTGTGAGAAGGTCATTCTCAACGTGCAACACAACAACCTGAATGTGCTTCTGCAAGCCGCCCAGGAGGCAGCGAGGGTAAACACACACACACACACACACACACACAATGTAATGGGGTTTTATGTGTTAATAACTGTGTGTGTGTGTGTGTGTGTGTGTGTGTGTGTGTAGGTATCAGACGTGTATTCTCTGGTTCTTCAGGCGATGTCTGTCGAGTTACTGAAGGACTACGTTCCCTTCTCCTGGATCTCTATGGTTCAGGTCAAAACGCATCATTTCAGAGCGCTGGCTCATTACTACACCGCTGTGGCGCTGTGTGACGCCTCAGGTGACCTTCACTGACTGATGACATCATGCACACATCAAAAGTTTGGAATGATAAGGATTTTTGAATGTTTTAAAAAGAAGTCTCCTTGTTTGAAACTATGTCTCAGTAGCATTCAACAGTTTGGGGCAAGTCATTAATACGTGTTCCAGTTTGTATCGTGCACGTCATTCTAAATAAACAATCTTTTATAATGATAATTTTCATTCAAATTGCAGACTGACTGCTAATGTTTTTTTGACAACTAACAGGCATGTCTGATGAAGATGAGGATGAAGGTGGAGAGATTAAAGCTCTCGTACAGGTTCACACCAGACGACCGGAAAAACTCAACCTTCAGGATCCAGAGGACAAACGGAGACTGGGTTTGTGTCGATGCTTTTTCCGCAAACACAGATGTACAGTTTCAGTGCAGGAGAAAATTTACTAGTTTGATGTCATTTTGAAGGTAAAGCTCATCTGCGTAAAGCCATCATACGTCACGAGGAAGCCCTGCGTCTTCACGGCGTGTGTAAAATGCTTCGAAAGATGGACATCCTGCAGGAGGTTCTGTCACACGCTCACGCCTGCTCGCTGGAGAAATACTCGGAGATTGATCAGGAAGATGATTTCTGTGAGGTCGCAGAGGCTCCAGAGATCCAGTGTGAGTGTTTATATGAACAGTTAGGGTTAAATCTGTGTTGATGTGGTAGATGTGTTTCTGTACCACTCATACTAACCTCCGGTTCAGGTGTATTATCATTATCTAAAACTAAAACCACAAAAAATGTGGTTAAAAAAATTAAAAAATAAATAAATAAATAAATAAATATATATATATATATATATATATATATATATATATATATATTTATTTATTTCAGCCAGCTACAAAGTAAACATTTCTCACTTTGGAACAGTAAAATAAAAAAATGAAAAAGAGAAATATTTATTTGGCAACTAGCTGAAATTAAGTTTGTTGCATATATGTGACCCCAGAGCACAAAACAGGTCTTAAGGGTCAATTTTTCAAAATTGAGATGTATGCATGATCTGAAAGCAGAATAAATCATCTCTCCATTGATGTGTGGTTTGTTCGGAGGACTATATTTGTCTGAGACACAACTATTAAAATCTGGAATCTGAGGGAGCAAAAACATCTAAATATTGAGAAAATCATCTTTAAAGTTGTTCAGATGAAGTTCTTAGTAATGCATATTACTAGCAGACATAATGCAGGAATTGTATAGGTACAGGTAAACTTATTCTTTTTTACTTTGACCTTTGACATGTCTCCTACAGCTCATACACAGCAGAAGCCTGACATTAAAACTCCTGATTTCAGCGGCGTCAGAGTGACCGATATCTTCCAGCGACTGGTAACATCTCACACAAACACTGATGTGCTGTGAATGTTGCAGACGTGTGTAATGTGTGTCACCTGTTGTGTGTGTGTGTGTGTGTGTGTGTGTGAAGGGGCCGCTGTCTGTGTTCGCCGCACGGAATCGCTGGGTGCGGCGGCACGCGTGTTTGCTTCGAGGAGAGGCGGGGCTTGGGCTCACGCTTCGAGGTGATTCGCCGGTTCTGGTTGCTGGGGTGTTGCCAGGGGGATGTGCCGCGGTGAGAGATGTCATTAGTGAGTTGCATTTAAAATGCTTGTTATTATTCAATAATGCATCATGAGTGTGTTTCAGGAGGCGGGGCTCCGTGAGGGCGATTATATCGTGGCTGTGAACGGCGCAGACTGCAGGTGGGCTGAACACGCAGAGGTCATTCACACGCTGAAGAGCTGCTCAGAAAGAGGACTAGAGCTGGACGTCATCACTCTACACTCACACGAGGTACAGCATATGTCAAATACTTAGGGCTGCGTAAAAATGATTGATTTCTCGATTTTAATTGATTTTATTAAACAATGGACCTTTTTCACATATCCGGGTTTATTAGATTTCTAAAAACTGATTGGGGTTGAATTATTATATCCGTATTTTTCAGTATAAGTCGCATCAGTCCAAAAATAAGTCATGATGATGAAAAAAACATATGTAAGTCGCATTTATTTAGAACCAAGAGAAAACATTACCGTCTCCAGCAGCGAGAGGGCGCTCTATGTTTACAGTGTAGACTACAGGAGAACTGAGCAGCATTAGAGCGCCCTCTGGTGGCTGGAGACGGTAATGTTTTCTCTCAGTTCATTTCTCTCGCTTCATGTGAATTAATTTTGATAAAAAGTCGCACCTGACTATAAGTCGCAGGAACAGCCAAACTATGAAAAAAAGTGCGACTTATTGTCTGGAAAATACGGTATGTAAAAGTGCATCTCAAATACAATAGAATGCATGCAAACGCAATGAAGATATTTTGTAGATATCCTACTGTTAGAATATCACAACTTAATGTTTGATTAGTAATATGCATTGCTAAGAACTTCATATGAACAACTTTAAAGATGATTTTCTCAATATTTAGGTTTTTTGCTTCCTCAGATTCCTGATTTTCTAATAGTTGCATTTCAGACAAATATTGTCCTCCGAACAAACCACACATCAATGGAGAGATGATGCATACATCTCAGTTTCTAAAAATTAACACTAATGACGGGTTTTGTTGTCCAGGGACACATATATATCCAAAATAATCAAAACTGAATGGAATCGAATCAAATCAAATCATGAAATTTGTGTCGAAACTCTGTCCTAAAAAATAATAGAGCATTACATATAAAATAATACCGGAAAATCTGTTTTTGGAATGAAACAGCTTATTGAATTTTTATACAAAATAAAAAAAATTGTTGAGTATTATAATACATCATGCTTTTATGGCTCATATATTCTGATATAGTGAAAAATTTGAGACTCAAACTGGGCAAAAATATCCAATTTGGTGCAGATGCTGATATTTATATGATGATATTCTGACTTTTTGAAAACGCTTTGAAGCTTGATGAAATCATGATTTAAAGCAGTAAATGGTGTTTGGGTAGGTTGAGAGGAGGATGAGTCCCTCTCCTGCCGGTGAGAAGGAGTGTCAGTCGGGCAGCCAGAGGAGAGCGGGACGAGAAGACGAGCGCAGATCCTCCTCGTCTCTGAGGAACTGGAGCTGGAGACTCGGAAGCACCTTCAGTCTTTCCTTTGGTAACTTCAGAGAGAGTGAATCCATGTTCTGAAAGCACACGAGGAAAAGAACAGCCCTCTTTTACAGACTAGAGCACGATTATGTTTTAGGAGCTGAAGGAAAATTAGCCGGTTAGCTACATCATGTAAAGTTATTTACATTAGACACTATGCTGTAATAGTCCAGTGTTTTCAGAAAATAGTGTCTTGCAGCAGCTCCAGAAGGCATTAAAGGAATTAGTCGGGTGGCTCTTTGTGTCGTTTATATGGGACACATCCAAAATAGTTTGACCAGTAGCATTGTACGTAATCAACCAATCGTGGCATGTGAGAAAGTGGGATCTACAGAGAATGATCGAAACGATGCAAGTTCGTTTTCACCTTTTAGGCTAAATAGAAATCACAGCGAGGAGGTGTCCCGTAGAAATGGCCTGTATGGTCACCCTAGGAATTAGACACGCAAGAATGAACGTTTGCTGGAAATATACTCACCCTCAGGCCATCCAAGATCAGAGAACGAGAATGTAGCATTGCATCACAGTGAATGGGTGCCGTCGGAACGAGAGGCCAAACAGCTGATAAAAACATCACAATAATCCACAGCACTCCAGTCCATCAGTGAACATCTGGAACATTTTTAAATAGTCTATAATCCATAATAACACTTCCTCCAGTTAAAAAGTGGTCTGGTCTGATTTAGGAGAGAGATCTGCACAGATCACACCTTTTACAAACCGAAAACATCCAAAAAACAGCAGATTGTGGGTGAATTTTGATGTGAGAGACGACAGGAGATGGACTTTTTCACTGGAGGGAGAGTTATTATTGAACATACACTTTTAGTCGAAAGCAACAGTTTGACGTTATGAAGGTCTGGATGGATTTGTTTCAGCTTCTCCAGATGGTAACTGATGGACTGCAGTGCTGTGGATTATTGTGATGCTTTTATCAGATGTTTGGACGTTTCCAGCTAAAGTTCATTTTTAAGTGAACTATTCCTTTAAGAATGTATTTTTGCACAGAAAATGATTGTTTGTTTTGTTTTGTGTGTGTTTATTGTATGTTTATTAGTTGTCAGAAGCATTCCAGCTGCTCTCTGCCTTGATGATTTAAAACTGCATATCCTTCGCAAGCCTCTTTATCATGACAAATAAATCAAGTTTTTCATTTAAATGCATCATTTAGATATTTTGCTAATTTATATGCATAATAGTGCACTCAAGTAAAAAGACTCTTTTAATATATAGGCAACAAGAATCTCAAATAAACTCTTGTTAGACAGAAATGTAAAACACACCCTGTTATATTCCTCTCTAATGCTCTAGCTGCTGGATTTTGGGGGTGAAATCGGCCTCATTTTGTGTAATCCTAATAATGATGTTTAAAGAAAAGTGTGTTTGGGAGTCAGTGGCATTCAAGTCTTGAAGCAGAAGCTCTCAGGATGACATTTATAAGGAAGTATTCTAACAGCTGACTCTTGTCGCACTGGGGATTGCAGGAATGAATATGCAGTAAACAGTGATGAAATATGGGCTATTGCTGCCAAATGTGTTTGGATTCTACACTGAGTGGCTCCCCAGACACACGACTGCACTGGGAAACGAGACGGCTCAAATCTGGACAGTTTCAAATCTATTAGAATACACAAGGCCAGTTAAAGTAACACAGCAGGCAGATGAAGCCTGAGAATGGTGCTCCAACAAAAGTGTGTGTTGTTTAACCTGATGAATTTGTCTTAGGTAATTAGTGTATCTAAGCCATCAGGATCTGAGGCTGTAATCAGTGGCTTCACCACTAGAGAGCAGCATCAGGTTATTATTTGACATGAAAACATCAACATACACGCAGTTCTCAGTCAATGCATCAACATTTACACTAATTATGCATTTGAATAAGCAGAATAGCTTTGAAAACATAATTAAGCAAAAGCTTTTTTCTAAGGACAAAAATCATTAAACAATGCATTAACACTTTTTTTTAATGGCTAACTTTAATGAAGTCATGATCATTTGATGATAGCCATTTTCTTATTTTATCAATTTATTATTTGAACTGGAATATGTAGTTTTTATAGAAATGTAAGGTCGTGTTTTACATTATTCGTGCATTATTCAGAAAACAATGCCACATTTATATTTCTGATCAGTTTTTTATTTTATTTAGAACATTTAAAAAATATAAAACCACTTAATGTTTGGAAATATAAGTGCATTTGACTATAGAGTCAAATTAAGAACTTAAGAAATTCAACTTTATTCTTATTTTTCAATGAAATCACAATCTAATGATACGGATTATTATTATTTTTTTACAATTGTTATAGTATTATTTGACTACTGCAGTAGGAAGCTTTTATTATTATTATTATTATTATTTTAAACTGACTTGCCTCATAAATATTTCTGATAAGTGGATTTATTTTTTTAGAACGTCTTTGAATATATAAAACACATCTTGTAATATTAGTGCGTTTAATTAGATAAAACCGATATATAGTTGTTTTATTGTTTTAATATTATATAAATTAATTTTTAAGCCATGCTTTGAACACACACCATACGCCCATTTGTTGATTCATATATTTCAAAACAAGAAGGATAGCTGGAAATTATCACTTCATCTTAAATAGATGTAGTGATACGTCGCGCGCGTTCCTTCCATTAAACGTCGCGTTATTGCACCAATCCATCACGCGTTTGGGATCATGAACGCGGGCTTATGTTCCAGCGCTGCAGAAGCATCTGGCTTCCTTCAAGAGCGATGCCTTTGAGTAAACAAGTGCACAATCGATCACTGCGGACCATTAAGGGCTCTTATCGGGCAGCAGGAGCTCTGGGTGAATCTTCTGTCGCCGAGTGTCGTGCGCTTCAGCTGGATCTCAGACAGAACCCTAATGGTTTGTTATGACCTCTCCGCGTTTCCATTAGTCTCGCTGTTATTCAACACGGAGCTTTTGATTTAACCCCGTGTATATTGAACGAGAAGAGTAAGTGGCACGTCTGGATTCCTTTACGCACGAAAGGCCAGAGACTTTAACCTAAACACAAGCATTGAGACTGCACCGATATCGGGCCTTGCGACATTATTATTAGAGATCACTAATGCGTTTCATCTATGCTTTTTTTTTTCATAGTAAAATCTGAGTCATCTCATTTGCTGTAATTCAGTTGTGTTATTTATAAAGGCCTAGTGGATATACTTACTGTATTACTTACTATGAGTCACTAAAAAAAAAACATCAAGTATGTTCACTTGCATGACGGAAGCAATGTTTTCATTGAATGTCATTAGCCGATATCGGTAAATAACTTGAAGTGCAATTAACTATTTACGCCATAAACCAGTGTATTTATGACTACAATACTTTACAATAATATGATAAGCAATACAAGTTTGCATTTAAATATCAAGCAGCAGAACAGACTGTTTTTTGTGCAGGTGAAATAAATGGTAAGGAAATAAAACAGCGGTAACAAACAACTAATGGCGGATAAACACTTGTAGGGTGATTTTAATACAGGGGATAGTGTGAGCTAATTGTAGATCTTAAAATGTGTGTGTATTGTTGTTTTTGTCCAGAAGAACTTCCTCACTAAATGGGAGTTATTTCTCTTTTTTTCTCCACATTTTTTATTTTTGTTAATGACAAACAGGCATATGTGGGAATACATATATATATATATATATATATATATATATATATATATATATATATATATATATAAAGAAACTAATTTATAAGAAATAAATTCTACAATTAAAATAAACAACATTGTACATTTACATTTGTTAAAAAAAATAAAAAAATTTAAGAGATTACAAATTTTAATGAGGTCCTATTTAAAAAAAAATAGTTCATTGGCTATTAATGGTGCCAAATGGAAACGTGATTCGCAAGATGAAACTCAACAGATTTCTGATCTCTGATAATCATCAAATAATCCTAATTCCTACACTGCTCGAGTAGGTGGTTCTTGGTTGTACTGTTTATGTTTTATGAAATTAAATACCGAACGTTTTGATTGGTCCATGCAGCATTCCAGCAGTGTTATAATACACATATCGACTCGCAGCTATGACGTGAAACACCTGTTCAGCAGCTTCTGTGTAGATCACTGCTTCCTTTACATGTCAGTGGAACGATGACACTCAATGCATTTACAATTCTTTTTTATTCGCAATATAGAACGACATATCTTCCTTTATTTATCGAACTATTAAATATAATTCGATGAACAGAACTGAGTTTGTGCTGCTAAGTTAATCAAAAGCGTCTATATTTTCCTGCGCTGCGTCACTAATATGATTATAGTCACTGACGGATTTTCATTCTGTCAAGGGTGCGTTTAAAAAAGCAATTAATAATCCGTGACAAATGTTTCCCGAGGCTGTCAGAGCCCCGAGATGAACCGCAGATCGCCATTCAACTCTCCAGACAGCGATTTCATCAACCAGAGGGAATTTGGGAAAAAACAAACCCAATTCCACAAGTTCTCCAAACTTTCCCATGATCGGCATTTAACGATTATGATATTTTAATTTTCTAATGTTTCCATCATGACGGGCCCGTCACTGCTGACAGACAGATGCTCCTGCTGGGGGTCCAGAAATAAAGTCCCTCCCAGAGGAACAGATGATGATGTTATCACTGCAAATAGGAAGAGAGAGCAGTTCAACGCACTAAGTCATTACGGCTAGTCTAATGTTTTATTTGACCACAGCAGACGTGCACATATGATGTTGTTTGAAGACTTCATTCATAAAAACACACGGAGTTCCAGCAGTGAGAAATGCGCACTTCTTCTGTGAACGGGTTCTGCGCTGCTTTAATAAATTTGTGCTTTCAACACGAATATATTTATCACAATACAGGCGTAGATAAAGATAGGAATGCAGATAAGGATATGGACAATAAAGATATCCGGAAACTCTGGGTTGAACCTGTTTTCTTCCGCAGACAATTCCATTGTAAAGCGAAACTTTCATCCTGGATATTTTGACCTGAGCACTATATTCCATAATATTATATATATATATATATAGCCTACTGTAATATCGTGCTCAATCAAGAACTACTAATATATAATATTAATAGGTTGTATTTAGTATTATCACTGTAACTTAAATTTTATCAAACGACTAAACACATTTTAAAGGAAGCAAATCACTGTTTGGGGTAAATGACTTAAATTGTCTAAATTATCTTGTACAATCTTATTCTGAAATGATTATGTCTATTTTTTCATAATATAAATATGAAATGGGTTATATTGGAACACAAAGCGTGCACGTGTTATATATTAATTATGAGAGAGAGAAATCGAGAAATTTAATTCCGATTAATCTTATAATGTTAAGAAAGCTTTAAGTCTATAGTAAGCAGAACACTGGTTTAATTGGAAAATTTAAAATATGATTTTACTAAGCCGTGTCTGATAACATTTTATTTTTTAAACAATTACAGCCAATGCAATTTTAAATATAACAGAAAATAAAATCGATGTTATTTGAAACAGACGAAACGCGTGTTGTGAGAGAGATGCATGGAATGTTTTAAGCTCTATTGTTATCTATCTTATACATCTATATTAATAGTTGAATGACTAGCGAGATGCCAGCGGTCGGTCAGTTTTATGACCTGTTTTATGATCTCGCTCACGAAGATTTCACCGGCCCTGAACTAAAATGAAATAACGTGCGCGTTCACCCGCATGCAGCGCGTCTTCCGCTTCCTCTTCCCTGGATTGTTTTGACTGCTTGATCGAGAGCGAAGCGCTACATTTCATCTCTAAATTTAAACCGGATTGGAGTCATTCGAAAACACCGTGATAGGAGGCAGTCAGGGTCATTGACCTTTCCGGTAATGAATCACGACTAATGAACGCCATCGGAGGAAGAGAGATATTCTAAAAAACACCATGGGGAAAAATCATCTGCTCTCATTAATAATCATAAACATAACATACCGATCAGCATCTGTAATGCATTCTAGAAATGCTTTCCCACGTATATGCATATTATAAAAATGCTTGTGTTTGTTTATAGCCTATGCATTTGAAAAATGTGTTGACAAAAAACGTAACACTATTATTTAATTGTATAACCGATCTGTTTTTCTTGTTTTCTTCGTGATAAACAGCGCACTATTTTTGGCCCAGTGATGTAAAGTCGTGCATATGGATGAAGCATCGCCTCTGAAGTTAATTGTGTTTTCGTTTCAGCGGAGAATAGATTTCCTCTGTTTATTATAAGCATAAAGACGGATTTGCGTCAGCGCGCGACTTGCGAGTTGAGATAAAGTTGCAAAAATATTGAAAGAAGGAAGTGCTAACAGTCATTATAAAGTTCCACCTCTCCGAGTCGGAGGAAATAGGGGTCCTCTGCTGTATCCTAAAATACTAAAGCATCTTCTATTTCTGGCCTAAATCAGGCAGGAATATCCGCTCATTTAGCCTGAATCAGAGCTCATCAACAACAGGATGAGCTGCATCGAGAGACTCCAGAGAACACACAGAGTCTGAATAAAGCCTAGCACACATCTCACAGAGTTTGTTGTTTGCATAATTCTGGAGTAATTAGAAACAAGATTAGAATGCATGCAGAACCTCGTTATTTTACGAATGCATCATTTACATTACATCATCTTCGAAAATTATCATCTTAAATAGGCTAATTACTTTCCATTTATCCTATGCATCATTTTTTTTATTTTTATTTTTTTTTATAAATGTTGGTCAGCCATTCTGGATGAATGCATCCAAGTGTGTGTGTGTGTGTGTGTAGGCCTAGCCATGCATTCGTTTATATTTAACAATTCGTCAAATTGCTAAATAAATGGCCTTCACTACTTTTTTTTTTTTTTTTTTACATGAAATTAAAATTACAGTTTCTTTTTTTTTTTTTTTTTACATGAAATTAAAATTACAGTTTGGTTCATTTAAAATGAAGACGTAAACACTGGACGTGTTTAAATATTGTATCATCTGACCCATCGCCATTTAATAAACGTGGTGATCTTTAAGAGTCGTAATGGAAGTGCTCGTCGTGTTTGGGGCGTGTTGGACCGCTCTGTCCTCTTCCATTGGCTCACAACGAGCCAATCAATAACGGAAGTCCTTCTTAGAGCTTTTTGGACTCTTGTCTGGAGTTTCATACTTGAGGAGGAACGCGAGAGGACAGCTCGTACTCATTACATGTAGTTGTGTGTATTCTCTGTCAAGCAGTTTTGGCTTCTCCTGTCGGGATGTACACGGCGGGACTCAATCCGTTTTACGCATCGAACTTTAGCCTTTGGACCGCGTACTGCTCGAGCGGTTTTGGGGTGGACAGCATGAAGAAACCCTCGTTCTGCATCGCTGATATTCTGCACGTTGGAGATGCGGAGAACATCCCCGGTTCGTCTTCGCTCATGGCTCACATCGGAGCCCGAGCGCAGGGTTATTCCTCGGGATCCCCGTTACGCCCGTCCCCGGTCACTCCAAGCGCGTCCGCGTATCACAGGCACGGAATACACTTGACATCCAGAGCCGCGATGCACGCGCAATCCGCGCCTCCGCTCTCCAGCAAAGACCTCAAGTTCGGGATCGATCGGATATTATCCACAGACTTCGAGCCGAAGGGAAAAGAATCGCTATCGTTGAGAGGTAAGATGTATTTCGTGCATAAGCTTTTCCTAGTAAACATCACATCGCATTTACAAAAAGGAAAACGATTAGATGAACTCAGAATAGTAGCTAATGCTTGTTTGGACGCATCCAACCCCATGCGCTTATTAGTCAAAGATGAGCATAAACATAACACACCAATCAGCATCTATAAAGCTAAAGATATGCATACATAAATATGCATGTGTTTGTTTAGCCTATGCAATTCACAAGTGTGTTGACAAACAGATGCATACTACTATTATTTAATAATTATCCATGTTTTTCCATGATAAACAGCGCACTATTTTTTTTTTAAGTCGTGCATATGTGGATGAAGTATCGCCACTGTTATTAAAAGGCAATACGAGTTTAATTGGAACTAATTGGTGTTTGTCGTTCTGTAACAGATCTCACATCGATTGTTAGTCCGAATCGACAGTCAGCAGTCCCGTACTTCGCGTCCATAGACCCGACCATGAGCGAAACCTCCTCCATGATGGGTTCAATAAGCAATGCCGCCAGACAATCAGGGCAACATCAGTTTCAAGACACCTTCCCAGGTAGTGTAGACACCCCAGTCGAGCCCTAAAGAGCAGGAGAACCTGCACGGATGACACGTTTATTATTATTATTATGCACTGCATTATTTTGCACGTGTGTGCGGGGATGAGCCTCTTTTGCTCATGCAATTAAATAACATGCACTTTGGCCGACATGCATTGCGGTTTTGTTGTGTTCTAATGGCGTGTGTTGTTTGATTCAAACAGGGCCGTATGCTGTGCTTTCCAAAGACACAATGCCACAGACTTACAAGAGGAAAAGGTCGTGGTCCAGAGCCGTGTTCTCCAACCTCCAGCGGAAAGGCCTCGAGAAACGCTTTGAAATCCAGAAGTACGTCACGAAACCGGACAGAAAACAGCTGGCCGCGATGCTGGGCCTCACCGACGCACAGGTGAGCGACTGATTATCAATGCAAAACCAATTCATGATTTAAAAAATAAAATAAAAAATGTTTTAAATGAAAAAAATTAGCTTTGGCCTGCAGAGAGCCATCTGGAGCGTATAAGCAGCTGGTGCATTGCGACACCCGCGTTTCTAGAGAAATGAAAGTCAATTATAACGAATTATTGCAAATGCAGGAGGGGTGCAGTTGTTTCGTTTCAAAACATCCTAATTTAGTGCATTGGGCAAGAGTTTCTGTCTTATTAGATATAGGAAATGACACGACAAGACACCAAAAGCGATAAGGAGTTTCAAAACTTTCCAGTAAAGTGTGGAAATCTTTTTTTTTTTTTTTTTAAAGTAGACCCTTATTTTCAATTAGACATTTCTATTAATGGGGGAAAAAGTTTGTGCATGCATTTCTGTATTATAATATATAAATTCACCACATTTAAACAATGCATGCATCAAATAGTGCAATGCAATAAATAATAATACAAATGCACAATTAAATTCGAATAACACACATATATATAAACTGCTCTTGATTTTCTTGTTTTAGGTCAAAGTTTGGTTCCAGAACCGACGGATGAAGTGGAGGCATTCCAAAGAAGCGCAGGCGCAGAAGGACAAAGAGAAAGAGCAGCCGGATAAATCCGCGACCGAAACCGAACCCAAAGAGCGCGAGGACTCCGAGTGTGAAAGCGAACCGAGCGAGTCCGAATTCGAGGACGGAGCGGAGGACAAAAGCGATGTGGACATTTCTGACCTCAACAAAGCCAGTGTGATTATTCCCGGAGCTCTCGACACATCCAGCACAAACTCACCGACAGAACCGAGCGCAACCGCGCAACAAACACCGCAGTGAGGAACCGGAACACGCCGGTAACGCGTCACGGGACACACTAGAGCCATCGTTTCATTGTGACCCTTGAGAGAGAGGACTGCCTTAAATCAACCACTCGACCTTCATAACGATTTGGGAATTGAATGTTCATGAATTAAGACGTTGATAAACTTGACTGTATTATATTTTGTCTGTAAGTATTTGCACTGAAAATGTAAATAAACGTTTGTTACTAATATCCCACCTGGTGTATTTATGGAAATCAATGCACAACATTTAAATAATACATTTAACGATTAAACAGACTTTTCCCAAACTAATGCAAATTAATTTCTCCATTTTTTTTTCCTGGATAAAAATTAAATGCGCTCATAATAATGATTATTATTTACATACCGCATATAAAATATTAAAAACTTTTTGTCGCATTGAACTCTTGCAACACAATTCTCTCTAATAGTTGCCTGTATTTCTCGGTTGCATAAATCGGTAGTTCATTTTGCATGAACAGATTACACATCAAACCATTCGTGTTTAATTGTGAAAGTCTGAAGAAAATAATGCATTAATATTATTAGGAAGAAAACAAATTGACGGAGGCACGTTGTTTTTTTCTCTCTAGCATAGGTTTTGCATGATGAAACTTTATTTAAAAACTATTGCAATTGTTATTATTATTCACCATGCAAGCTAATTATCAACAGTACACAATAAAAACACAATGTCATGCATTAAGCCGAAAAATGAAGCAAGACTTTACTGTTTTAATGCAATAATTAAATGCATTTATTTTTGACTTAAATTATACATTTTTTTTTTGGTTGAGCTTACTTTTTTAGTTTTGTGTTTCATAATTGTTTTTAGATTCAGCTTCAAACAATTCAATATCTTATAATCCAGATGGAAGGTGGCTTTCATACTGGAGAAATAACACTTTTAATAAGTTATCGTCAATAAACTACGGGTTTCGGTAAAGTATGGACACATCTCATTTGATGGTTTCTCTCTGTTTGTGGACATTCCCATCATAAGGCCGTGATGGATGCTGAAACAGACGTCTTTTGGCCTGTCAGACCTTTTAGAGTCAGGTTAATGTATTCTGCCAAGGCTTTTCCACCCTGAAAAATGTGAGCTGGGTCAAATCTGGCGTCCAACAATAAACAGAGAGCGAAGAGCTTGGATTTACAGCTTGTGTACATTTGCTGGCTCTAGATATCAGCAACAGAGCCGATGAGTATGTTTTATGAATGTAATGCGCATCAAAAACTACTCCATTTATGGACTCTATCTGTCTAAGCTACACTTCACATGCCATGTAATGAGCTGGAGTGTATAATGTCACGGCGAAACTATTCGAGGATTTAGACAATAATCCATCCAGAGATATTACAGCCTCATGACATTACTATTAGTGTATATTTAACATCTTCAGATGAGTTATTGCACATTCAAGTATTGCAAAAAAGAGCTTTTCTCTGGTTTATTAAACCGTTGATAAAGAGACAGGCCGTTTACACGAGGCTGATAACAGGCAGTTTATGTAGTTTAATGAGTTCAGTTCATAAAGTGATAAGAGCGGCTACTGCGAGACGATCCAGATGAACATTCATAAAGAGCAGATTCATAACAGCGTTGCGTCAGAGCGCCACAAAGAAGCGTTCGAGTCTAGGCCTGTTAAGGGCATTAGTGTCTGTGAGAGTAATTAGGATTTAAAAGACATTCATAAATCTGGAACATCCCAACAGTTTGTCTGTCTCAGGAAGACGGCGAAATCACAGAGAATGTGTCTCCACTGTATAGCTCTGAATGGCGAGTGTGAAAATGTGCCTCGTGCATTCAATGGATCAAAAGTTGCATTCAAATTTTCAACTTTTTATTCATCTGTGTATTCTGAAAAATAAAATGCATCACAGTTTCCACAAAAATATTGTGCAGCAGCATTGTTAATAATCAGGAATTTCTTTTTTTTGAGCCGCAAATCTGCATATTTTCATGATTTCTGAAGATCATGTGACACTGAAGACTGGAGGAATGATGCTGAAAATACAGCAGAGCATCACTGAAATAAATTATATTTTACACTATGTTACAATAGACAACAGATATTTTAAATTGTAATAATATTTCAAAATTTTAGTGTGTAGTATATTTCTGCCTTGATAAGAGATGCTGTCAAAAAAAAAAAGAAAATATCACCAACCTAAAAATTTTAAAAGGCAGTGTTTACAAAGTGCATTAATTTTAATACAGCAGACTGTATATATATATATATATATATATATATATATATATATATATATATATATATATATATATATATATATATTAACACATTTTTATACACACATATATATATATATATATATATATATATATATATATATATATATATATATATATATATATATATATATATATATATATAAAAATGTATATAAAAATCTGTGACAAACTCCTAACATGAACAACTGAAAAACTCCTATAAGGAAGGCTCCAGGAAAAAAAAAAGAGGTCTAAGAAACCGATATAAAAAGACCATATATAATATGAAATCTAAGTTCATATCCCCATAATAAAGTCATTTTGTTCATCTTTGACTATCACACACACACACACACACACACACACACACACACACACACACACACACAGTAAAGCAGAGCTCTGAACATGAATGATTTCAGCAAAGACCACCTGAAGCACCACAAGCTCTACTTTCCTTCTCCTTTCCTTCATTCCGGAAAGAGGGATGACCTCTGGAGATCTCCGGGTTTTCCACTTAAGCCCACATATTGAATTCCACTTCAGGACATTCCCGCTCGCCCGCACTACCTACAGACGGCCCGCTTCACGCCCTCGTCTACACCTAAACCTAATGCAGTCCTCTACACCCGTCACACATCCAGACGCTGCATTTACAGTTACAGCTCAATCACTTTCCATGGAAAACGTTCCTCTGCGCGCCGACCTCATAATGTGTGCATAAATCGGCCGTCTGAGCCGCAGTGTCAATCTCAGATTCTCCTTGTGAATAACGTTTGTATGCGCAAACATGCAATAACAATAACAGTGCGAAAGCTTAACATAATACTGCAGCGTTTGATTTGTGAACTGTCTTCAGAGCTTTTATGATCACTGGGAGAAATCCCATCTGGCCCAGGATTTAAAGTCCAGCGTTTCTTCACTATTTAAAGAGCGAGTCGAACGTCCCTCTGACCTCGACACGGAGCAGCTCGCAGGACGAGACGTTTTGAGTAAGGAGCTGCTCCAAATAAATTAGGGCTCTGTGTGTTTTGGCTTATTTGCGTTTGGATTAATGTGAGTGATTGGGAGCAGAGCGATTCACTGATAAACTGAGTCTAACTCGGGCCTGTAATGCAAGTCAGTCAAGTTTGAAAAGTGTTGCATTTTTTAACAGTGAATCAGGAAGCATTACCTTCCCAAAAAGTAGTAGTTAAATAAAAAATTAAAATATACATATTTTATGTGTAAGCTTTAATATATATTTATCTATGTATATGTATGTGTATATATATATATATATATATATATATATATATATATGTATAAAATGTGTAAGATATCAAATGTTTTTTTTAAATAAAAAAAATATAATTAATAATTTATCAATAATAAATAATTGCAATATTATATTTCAAATTCTGTAATTCTAATATATTAAAATATATATTATTTTTATTTTATACATGCATAAATTCAGAATTATGTGAAATATATTAAATGTTAATAAGAAGACATTTAGAAATAATAATTAATTACCAGTAATAATTAATATAAACATTTTACATATAATTTTATTTGAAATTTTTTATATATTAATTTCACATACACACACAAAAAGTATGTTCATTTAATATATAAATGTTTATACAAATAAAATCATATGTAATAATAACTGATCGTTACAAATATTAATTAATATAAACATTTCAGACATAAAATAATCATATTTTCTATTTTCAATATAATAATTAAAATATTATTTGTTATTAAATATATATGTATACACAAAATTATGTAAAATGAACACACAAAACCTAAAACATATATTTATATAATTTATAATATATACATACATATATATAAATTTATAATAAATTAAATGACAATAAAATAATATTACCTATAATAATTATATTTTATATTTTTACACATTAAATGTACAAATTGTATATATATATATATATGTATATATATATATATATATATATATATATATATATATATATATATATATATATATATATATACATATAGTTAAATGTTGAAGTACATTATGTATAAAATCTAAATAAATATATAAATGCTTTTATAATAAATTATAACTATATATACTGTATATATATTCAGCATCATTACGTAAGTGTTTTCTTCTAAGAACATTCTCCACACTAAATGTGTTTTATTTGGTTTAGTTGGTGCCAGTGAAACATTAGACGTCTGTCCTGCGCTCTGTGTCTGATTTATGAGTTAAAGCAGCGGTCTGCTCTACAGACGACACACCTCTGTACAGAAAATATAACACTACTGCCTGTTATTTAACATCATGTCGCAATGATTCAATAACCATCGCAGTCCATTTGTGTGGAATAACACTGCTGTATGCATTCATCAACGCCTTCGCTCGGCCTGTGAAGGGTGTGCTGCGTTAATAACATTAGGACTAGAATTACGAGCGTTTAAGATGCCTAACTTCACTTTATTTAAAACACATAAAATGTTAAATAAATACAGAGCACAAGAATATTGTTCGTAATGTGTTTAAAACCACAAATAAGGGCAGAGGACACTTTTGAGATTAAGGCTTTAATGACCGATTTAGAAGTGTTCGAAGTGCAGATGGAGAAAGAAAACACTTCGCTTTAAGAAAAACTGTCGGGCGAAGACTCTGCTTTTCTAGTGAAGTCACGTTTCACTCTCGGTTATAATTACTCAGCTGTCATTTAACGAAAGGGAAATCTGTAGCCCTTTTTACCTGCGTAACGTGACATTTCAGTCACTTTCAGTGTTTCTGTAGCTCAAGTGGTAGAGCATTGTGTTATCAAGCGCAATGTTGTGGGTTCGATTCCCCGGGAACACATGATCGGTAAAAACTGATAGCCTGAATGCACTGTAAGTCGCTTCGAATAAAAGCGTCTGCTAAATGCATAAATTAAATTAATTTCAGAGTGAATCTGGCGTTTAATCCAGAAAATCTGCTAAAATACACATACAAACGTCTAAATGAAATTAGACTTTATTCTTCAGCTCCCTATCACTGTGTTATATGTTTGGATCATTTACATCTCATCTCAATGACACACATTACTGGAGATATAGAGCACAGACTCATATTTAGACCAGGATCCGCTATAATGTTATAAAAGCATCAGAATTTAATATTTTTTTTGTCATATAAATATCAGCATCTGCACCAAATTTAGGCTTTTGAATGAGCTTTTTTCTCTCCATATTCTCATTATATCCGTCTTTATGAGCCATTAAAGCCTGATGGATAAAAATATAAAACACACATGTAATTCTTTACAGTGTTAATAAATTAAACAGTGCCTTGATTTCCGACGAACTGCCACGTCATCACACCTTAATCTTCTCATTCGTCTTAAAAATCGTAGCTTTTACACGTTTCCTGCATTGAAGTGTTAGAGTCTTCAGTGTTTCGGCGCTGAAAACCGATCTGGGTTACACGGGAGCTGTCGCCACATTTCCCCCAAAAAAACTGCATTATCGAGCGATTTTCTAACATGCTCGCAGTTTCCAGGCTTTTCCACAGACCGAAAGCGTTTGCCAGCCAGTTGGGAGAGGGTGAGGAAAAGAGAGTCTGAGAGGCATCTAAAGTTAAATTTAAAGATGTGTTTCTTTTGGACGCCCGTGTGCGCAGCTATAAACCAAGGGAGACATTTTCATACTCTACATTTTTCATGGTTTCGCTCTGAGTTTCCTCCCTTCCTCTCGCTCCACCTTGGCTCTGGTTGTGTGCTGCGGCACTGGCTGTAGACCACAGGCGACGGGGCATCATCGCCTCGTGAAAAACCCAACGCCGAACCCCCGCCCACCCCCTCTGGACGGGGCCCGCTTGTCCTTGGACTCGGGGGTCGATCCTTAGAGACTCCACCACTTGGGCTCGCACTACTGAAGAAGGCTTTCAACACTGAAGTAATGCCTTGTGCACGCACTTAAGTCCAATCGCAGACTGTTATTGGTACTAATGTAAAGACTCCCAAGGCCGTTGAACATGGCAATAAACCTGGCCGGGAGGTTTCTGCCAACTCTGTGGCACGTTTCACTCATATTTTGTTATTAATTAGCGTTGAGCGCTCCTCTGTCGGAGATTTATCATGGGTCCCATCTGCGTATTTTAAAGACGTGGTTATTATAACCAAGTTTAGCAGTGATATAAAAAACTAAGCAGTTTACTGTCATCAAAGGCGGAACAAAGAGGATATTTAGCTGGGTTTCTATAATCGTGACGCCCGTGGCTTTTGGATTTACGGTGCATTTCAAGTTAATGGTTTCAGCCCAAGAAAGTCTGTCACTAAACTCGATTGCGGGGTCATTATTATTGAATTAATCAAACGTTAGCATTAGACCTCAGTTCTGTTTCAATCAAACTGTAGGATGAATCCAAGACGGTTTACACACACACACGTCACACATTTACATACATCGATTTAATATATTTAAATCTATATTAAAAAAAAAGTTTTTCCCTTCGAAAAACTGCAAATGTGTTTCCTCACTATTAGAGGATCAGAAGAAGGCTTTATTTTTGTCTTTTGTGTCTTAACTCCTTCCCTAAACGATGCCTATCTGTTTTTTTCACATCCTCAATACGAATTTATCAGCACACGCAATGGAACAAGAATAATGATGATCTTCAAAAAAATACAGAAACAACCGAACTAGAAAGCTTTAATGAGCATTTATTTATGGCTTGGGAAGTTAATGATGCGATCAAACGTACTAAAGCTCTGAATGTGAAAAATCCCACACTTAGGAGATTAGATACCAAACACCTTTGCCAAAATATTAATCACTGTTAGATTTTTATGCGTTGTGTTTTGCATGAAATTGCAAACCGAGTCAAAGGCTTAGAATTAGTGTATGGTTTTGCAGATTTGGTCTGTGCTTCATATGAAGATCTTGTGTGCAAGCATTTGAAAAAAAAGTACTTGTATTATCTTGCAAAACGTGCTCCAAACTTGTTTAAAGTGTGCAATGATAACACAAATCATTTGTTTTAATTAAACAACTTCTGTCTGTCCAGCAGTAAACCTCTTAATTTTGAACTAAACACAAACCCAGCTGTGTGTTTCGCGTTCGAAAGCAGACACGCAGCCCTTCTGACTTTGATTTGTTTAGAAAGACGCTGCTTAAATTCAGTGTGATGGCGCTGTGGTGTTGAAGGACCACCCTGAGCTCCTCTACTGTCTTTAACAGGCTCATTTTTCACGAGCGTAATGATAATGAGCTCATTATCTGACGACTGTGAGGAGGAGAGAGACAGATGCGTGTGTGTGTTTGTGTGTGTTTGATCGCTCAGCTTGTTAAAGGCAGAGAAAGACAAACACGACACCAGCTCAGTTTGTCTTGATTGTGCTCCAAAGCAAACAGTGCGATTAGAGGAGAGAAACGAGATAAAGGAAAGTAAGAGAAATGAGTCACTTCAGCAGCTGCTGCTTTACTGAAACACGATCCTGCGAATCAACACACTGCACTTCTGATTCACTGCTAATGACTACACATCAAAAAAACATCATGAGAGAAGAGGACTGTGTCCGGCCTCACAGGTCATGTTCGCATGGATTGAATCAGAGATATTCAATTCAGCTTACAAGAAGTCACGTCTCTAAATGTGCTTCCCAGCAAAGCTCAGTTTTAGGAGCCAATACATAGTGTGGCGGTGAAACTAAATAAGCAATGTGCATTTCAGGAATGATTACAGGGCATTCAGTGCAGGGATATTATCGTGAACTAAAACCAGGAGAAAATAAATAAATGAATTGTTACTTGAAAAAAATCTATATATTAACTCTCTCTCTCTCTCTTTACAAAATTAGAAAAGAAGTTACGAGACTAAGACTGTGCACTTTACTCATCTGTTGAAGCACTGTGAATGATGTAAACAAATACACATTATGGTATAATATTTAATAATATGAACAAAAATAAAATTCTTTTATATTTTCTCCCTCACCAATAATCCCTGCTGTACCCAAGACTCGAACCTTCGGGTTACAAGTCAGACTCTTAACTATCAGGCCACGACTGCCCCATTTATTAATTAAAGGGACAGTCGTCCAAAAACCTGGTTGATTGACTTTCTTCCGTAGAACACAAAAGAAGGTATTTTACCAACCGCTTTGGTCATCAATGACTTCCAATGTATGGAAGAAAATATATACTATTTTGAAACGTTTCTCAAAATATCTCATGTTCCACAGAAGAAAGGAAGTCATGCAGGATTGAAATGACATAAGTGTGTAAGTAACGCTAAGTCAAATTTAGTTGTTTATGACAATCAGTCTTTCAATCACACTTAGTTTCTGTCATCTGTGCAAACACACAGAGCTTATAAATAGCTTTCCAGTGACTGTAATTCTTGTGTATTTATAAATTTGTTGCATGTACAGTAAGTGGCATTAAAAACATGCATAGTTTGAAAACACAAAGATGTTTTTATATTTTATATAGAAATTCACTTTTCTTTTCATCAATATATGACTAAATGATAAAAAATTTATTAAACTACAATACCTGTAATATTTTAAATTACTGTTGTTGTTTTTTTTCATCAACCATTATGTAAAGTTATATTTAGCAAAGTTGTATAATCTGAAAATTTGATAATATAGTTATTTAGGTACTGATTTATCTATAAAATCTAAAAAGCAGGGGGGAGCTTACAGAGCCTTGAGGAACTCCAATATTTGTGACCAAGATATTACAGAAAGCTGAATTAATTTTAACTTACTGTTGTCATCCAATTAGGAATGCATAGTACCATTTAATTATGTAAGGGTTCACCTCCATCTGTTTTAACTTAAATAGCACAATATCTGGAAGTAGAGTATTAAACGCTAAACTCAGATCCATAAACATCACTCTAACACAGTATATATTAACCCGCGGCCCATCAATAATTCAAATGGGCCCTCCATGCTGAACACAATTGTAAAAAATAACTTTTAGTTTCACAATTCATTTTAGTTTTTACATTAATATAAAAATGTACTAAACAAATATAAGCTATAATGTTTTTGTTATGTAAAATAATTGTTTTTCATATATTATTTTCAGACATGAGCAGACCAGCACTCACTTTATCAACGTTACGCATTAAACAAACACTTACAAGCACAAACTTTGGCAGAATTCAGTTAAAATAGTCATCAGCAGCCACTAATTCGGTAAAATTGAGCATCAGAATGGACACATTTGTTATTAAGGGAGAAAAATGGAATGTGGAAAAAAGTCGGCGAAGAAAAACATACAAACATGAGAAGTCACAGCAGTGAAATAAGGAGAGTGCTGGATTTTCGGCATCAACTTTTTAAGTTTGCCCCGCCACTCACTTGAAGATGTTCAGCCCCCCCCCCCCTCTCCCAAAACTTATACTCCCAGCTTATACTAATGTTTCAGCTATATTAAAATATTTCAGTTTTGTATTTAATGGCAAAGTGATTATATTTAGTTTCTTTTTTTTATTAAGTTAAATTAGAAAAATGTTGAAGCATTTTTTGGTCATTAAATATAAGTTTTATTTTTTTTTTAAGTTTTTTTCAGTGGATAAGCTGTCATTTTTGCTCATAAAGGTAAGAGTAATACATCATTCGTAACTGCAAAGGGTCTGCTTTTATTTGTATGCACTCACAATATCAACAAAAGGTTGTGCTTTTATAAAATAAAGAAAACAAACACAATGTGCTTTCTGCCGTCTTGTCTTGAACATGCGCGCTTATGAAAATGAACCGAAACTCAGCAAATACATGCCTCACAGACATGATAAATATATCTATAGAAAACTT
The DNA here is from genome assembly GCF_023724105.1 of Carassius gibelio. Taxonomy (NCBI): domain Eukaryota; kingdom Metazoa; phylum Chordata; class Actinopteri; order Cypriniformes; family Cyprinidae; genus Carassius; species Carassius gibelio. The sequence goes on from NC_068415.1 coordinate 1,931,197, forward strand.
AAAATGACTCTTTAACAAAATATATCATATATAATCATAATCCGTAAAGATGCACTTCTCTCTAAAGTCGCATCTAATGAGAAGATGACCACTCAGGATCGGCAACTTCATCCTAGCGACACCGACTCAAAAAACACTAGTTTATCAGTAAATAATTAAAATATCTCCTTTTGCAGGAGCTTTGCGGCAAGCTTTAGCTTATTGCGTGCTTTTGAATGGCGTGCATTTGAATTTGATGGCACATCGATATTTGATATTAATTTGGATCAACATAGGCTTCATTTGTGAACGCACATTTTCTACAATGTCACACGTCAGCTCACGCTTCCATGCATCCATACAGACTGCAACTTACAATCCCAACATCATTGTGCTGTTACTTCTTCCGAGACGAATTTCACAAACTTGGTCAGCTCCCAACAGCATCAGGTGTTTTATTAATGGTGAGTATAATTATTTGTAATTTTTTTCAATGAATGCAATTGATTAGATATCATAATATAATAGACTATAATAGGCTATTATAAAACTGGTTGGTTTGTATCGGTGACATAATATGTAAATGATATGCGTGCGGCCCATTGACTTGAACTTGGACCATAGTGCAGCCCAGTGGACAAAAAGGTTGAGCACCTCTGCTCTAACATAAGATGAAGGATTTTTAAGGTGTTTTATAATAAGATGTGTCATAGTATTCAAAGCATCTTCTGTACTCCTATTTTCTTTATAAGCAAATTGATCAGGATCTAGTTTATACAATACATACTCTCTCAATTTCTATGTCACAATACATTCAAGGTGATTTCATCACTATGGATGTTAATGCCACTGGTCTAAAGTCATTATTTTCCAGTGCTGGGAGTTTTTTGTGGAACAGGAATAATGACTTCTTTTTTCCATATTATAGGAATATTTCCAGTGTCGACTGATAATTGAAATAATGGACTCCAGGCTGGGGTTAATTCATCAGCAAATGTTTTAAGTAAAAGAGTTTAAATACTGTCCAGTCCCTGAACCTTTTGGTATGAAGCCTTTTAAAGATTTTATTGACAACATCTGGGTCCAAATCCTGTGTGAAATCATGATACTGAACTGAACAAATCTCTACATTTATCTATACTACCACTCCCAGACAGTTAAAACAGTTTATTAATTTTATTATTAAATTAATTATTAAACAATAATGAAAAATAAAAGTTATTATTGCTAGTCTACTAAGAAAACTTTTCTTGATTTAAAAAATAAAATAGATCAAAAGTGACAGTAAAGACATTTATAATGTTTTTTGCAAAGTTTATTTGTCTATTTCAAATTAATTCTGTTCTTTAGAACTTTCTATTTATTTGTGTATCTTAAAAAAAAAAAAAAAAATCACGGTTTCCACAAAAATATGAGGCAGCTCAAAAAATACAGCTTTGAGTACAGAAATAAATTACATTTTAACAGATATTCACATAGAAAACACTTCTATTAAACTGTAATACTATTTAATAATTTTTTACACTATTTCTGACCAAATAAATGCAGACTTGGTGAGCGTAATGACTTTCAAAACATTTAAAAAAAAATCTTACTGACCCCAAACTTTACTGTATTTATAAATAACATTTCTCTCACCTCGTCAGCCATCCACATAGAATTTTTAATCGCAATGCATTCTGGGATTCCTTTCACATGCCTTTAAGCCAGAACTGCTTGAACTATAACGAGAAGACAGAAACTTATTTTTCACATCAATTCTTTCACATTTATCTAATGCATTATGGTGAAATTAATTTGAGTCAGTACAGTCGCACAGGTCAGCTGTCTTGGTTTCTGCCCGGCGGTTACCACAGAAACTGTCATCCAAACACAAGGAAAAGAAGGTGAGCAATTTTTAGAAAGTTACTTGGTTTCACATCTCCTCACAGATTCCTCATTTGATAGAGTGTAATGCACGCGGGCCAGAGGTGAGCGCCGCTGACAGTTATTAGCGTTCACGATTGATGCTGCCTTACATACAGTGTGTTCAGTGAGTTTACAAACACAAACCCATCCTTGTGCGCTTACGGGTCAGAGATCAGCGGCTTTATTTGGGAATCTCTGGCGCTGATCGTCTATGAATGGAGGACTATATTAAACGTTACAAAGCCAACTGATTTTATCATCTTAAACTGATATTATTTCAGTTTTTATGTTCATCTCTCTCACTATGTGCAGAATGAAACACTAGCGTAATGCTTTCTGCATAGTGCATACTAGGATTGGGTGATGCAATAAAAATGAAGAAAAAAAATCTATCTATCTATCTTTTCGTTTTCAGGTGCATTTCTTTGCAAAAAAATTTAAAATTCAAGAAGCTTTAGGATTGAGCAATACAAAAAAGTAAAAGATTTATCTTTAAAAGATAAAAGTTTTTTTATATATATATAAAACTAAACATAGTATGCATACATTTCACAAATTATTATTTTTTTCCTTTGCCAAAAATTGCGTGAAAAAGAAATGTTGTAGATAAGTTTTTTCATTGCTGTCATTGTTTCTTGTTCACTTTTAAAGGCAGTTCGGCCCAATCCTTGCTGTGCATCTTTGCCAGATGACACATTTCTAGTATCACCCAGTCACTAGTATTATTGCAGTATGTAATCTGATGCACAATGTGAGAAGTATGTGAGATATGCATTGATGAGCATTTTTATGTTTTATAATTATACTTAAAACAATGAGCCTCTGTGCACACTAGAGTACTATCATGAGCCAACCTGATTTTGTATTTCTTTTAATTGTTTGATCAAATATGAAGTCAAAACACTTTTGCACAACTAGCTGCAAAACTACATTTTTAGTTTCTTTTTTAAGTGTGTATTAGCTGCTTCCCCTTGTGAAACTCTGTCATGATCCTTGGACGTGTCTTATTGCACTAATTTGCAATATGATATATATGTCCTGCTTTTTTTTTTTTTTTTTTATTAAATTATAAAATGGAAAAATCCTAATCCATCCATAATGCATACCGCAAAATACCAGCAGTATTAGACTGGGATATACATGCAATAGTAAAAATGTGTTGATTTTTCTAGTTTCCAGTGGGTTGAGCTGCTTTATGAACAAAACAATGAAAAAATACAAAACACTTTTCAGTTTAATTTCCAGGAAAGATAACTATATTGTGAAATATATGCACAAGCTACAACATATAAACATAAAATACTAAAACATACCTAATTTGAGTTAAACACACTTTTAGTTGTAGTTAAAGATAATTTGGTTGTGCTTTTTAATCGTTAATATTACTTAATGTATTATTTTTTTATAATCGTGTACAGTATATAGTCAATGGATGAACCAGCAGCATTTGTTTTGCTTTTTGTTTGTTTATTTTACATATGCATTTCATCACTTCTGACCTTCTAATCAAATACTGTGTCAAAGCATTTATGCACATATTGGATGACAGCTGCAAAACTAGATTTGGTTCGTTTTACGTGTATTAAGTACTTTCTCTTGCAAAACTCATCATCATGAAAGTCAAGCGTAATATCACCCAATCATAATTAACAATGTGCAACACGTGTACGACTCACTTTTGTAATGCAAATATAAAATATAACCCATAAGTTCAATGCATACTTATGCATCATATTGCAAAAAGACTTTGCAACTGTGCATCATGTGGCGGACATTTTTTTGCACTATTTTTTCCCATTGAATTTCCATGAAAAAGAAGTATATTGTGAAATACTTCAGTCACAGCGCCCACCCATGCATTTAAACGACGAATCAAAACAAACAGTTTGCTGTCTAATAAACATCAATGCATCATCTGCTTTATCTCTGTCCTCCGACACATGTTTGAGCTCAGACACGTAACATCCATCAGCTAATCATTACAACCTCAGGTCCTGACCCGCCACACTCCCGCATTCAAACACCAGCCTCGCGCTGCTTGATTGAAGCATGGAGCGATGGGCTCTGACTGCAGGAAACCCAGAGAGGAAATGATCATGTACTGCGTCGTCTCGAGTGCCACTTCGGGTTATTTATTTGGACAGGCGAACGATTCGGGCGGAATTCCCCGGCGATCCGTTCACTTAGCGGCAGACGAGGCGGTTGGAGGTGAATCCCGTCACACACACACACATAAACATCACTCCCCTCGTGTCTGGAATCCCTCTTTATCTGTGTTTTAGCAGGAGGGGCGTCGGAGCCTCACACACCCTCTAATAACACCCTGTTTGTAACAATCAGACTCTCGTGAAGATGCTGATGGATCACTAGCTTTGAAAACACACACCTGCTTTCCTCCAGGTCCTGGAGCGAGTGATGTGAACAAATCCATAACAATAAGAGTTACATGAAAATGTTGTTATGATTTGGAACGGAGCCACTCATTAAATTAGATTTTGATATTAAAGACCCTTAGTCACATACAAATTCATAAAACTTTAAATTTCTTTATTACTTAATTTTTATCCTCATGCATTTGAGACTTTACCTTTCGCATTAATATTTTGTGCATAGGATTTGAAACACACATGAATATGAAAAAAAAAAAAAACAGAAATAATAAAACTATTTTCAAAACAGAAAATACGAAAATAAAAACTGATTTAAAATATATTATTATAATACTGGAAATCAGTGTTATTTTAGTATCACTCAGATATTGTAACAGTTTTAATGTTTACACATTTTTATTTACATTTTATAAAGTAAACGTGTGTGGTTTGTAATTAGTTTTTTTGTTTTGTTTATTTATGTTTTACAGTGTACGTCTATTTAGTTTTATTTATTAAAGTACATCAAGTTAAACTAAATAAATGAGAAATTAATTGAATTTGATTTAAGTTTACATTTATTTACTTTAAAACAACAAAAATGGTGTTTTATGGCTATTTTTAGCTTTATTGTTAGTAGCCTTATTAAAAATGCTGAGGAAACTGGGGTCTCACCCAATTTATGTATCAATATGCATCAACAAGATTATTTCATAAACTTTGTCGGCTCATTTATCACTGATGCATGAACTAAGCTAAGTGCATGTACAAACTGAGAAGCCCAAGACATGACAGCGACCTCAGACCCACAATGACTTACTGGTAACTGACCGCTGGATTGTGTAACTGACCCTGTGTCTACTTTAGTCTGGTCTGAGTTTGTGAAACGCCGATGTTAATGTAGCAAAGCCCGGAGCCTTGTGTGAAACAGCTGCCCACACAACTGCACTGTAATTCAAAGGGGAAGTCAGCAAACGGGTTGTTCTTTATTAAAGGAATCAAAGAGGATGTGAACGATACTGAGAACGACAACTAACCACTGATCATATTCAAACACGCTAATTTTCCCTGATTCCAAGAATGCTTACGCTATCTAGTCTTGATAACGAAACTAAACTTGTTATTGTCTTCCCTTTTCCCTTTCTCATATACTTAAATAAAACATTAATCACATTTTAGTCATTGTAATGGAGACATATTAGGTGTGACGTTACGTGATTAGACTTCTCTCAAAATAAATGTATTAGTCCAATATTTGTGCTTTTTTTGTGGTTATATATTAAAAGAGATCTTATATAATTATTTTATTTCCTTTCCTTGAAATATTTTTCATGAATAAACTCTTCCAATTTGAAAGATTCTGAATCTTTAAAAGATTTTAAAGTTGTAAACGACTCTTCTGGTGTATGATAACCTTATAGGCTTTAGTTTATCTCAAAATTGCATCGTAAACCTCTATGCTTGTCAATGTTAAATATATTATGAGTTATATTTTGTCTATTTTTGTTCCACCGTCGAAAACTGCTCCAAACAAAACCACAACAGAATTAAGCGTAGCGTTGTAGTGGTGTTTCTGAATCAAGATGTGTTTCTGAACGAATCAGTTCAGTGAACCTAAACTGATTAACTCTTAAAGACACTCATTACTGAATTAAATAGTGCCTTTGAATGAACAGGTTGAGTGAATGAATCAATTGTCTCGCTCGTAATTTTGTTTACTGAATAATTAATTGATTTAGAGAATTAAGTGATTTTGAATGAATTGGTTGAGTGACTGATTCAAATGCTTTTGAACTAAAAAGTTGAGTGAATGATTCAAATGACTCACTCTTAATTTTGTTTACTGAGTTAAGTGATTAAAATAATGAAGTGATATTGAATTCATTAATTTAGCGACTGTTTTTAAAGACTCATTCGTAATTTTGGTTACTGAATCAATTAATGCTTTTGAATGAATCGCTTGAGCGAATGATTCAAATTAGTAACTCACAAAGACGGCCATTTGTTTCTTAATTTCTGAATGAATCAGTGAACGGGTTGCTGTAATGATTCAAATGATTCACTCTTTAAGCTTAGAGTCATTTATCACCACGCACGTGACCTGAATAAGATATTTCACATAAAGCATTTTTACATGAGAAAGTTGTTGAATTTATAAAAACGACCCGTTCAAAAGTTTACACCCCCTTAATTCTTAATACTGTGTTGTTACCTGAATGATCCACAGCTGCGTTTTTTGTTGTTGTTGTTGTTTACTGATAGTTTGTTCATGAGTCCCTTGCTAAACTGCTAATTACACAATGACATGCATTTTGTATGATCCCTCTTATTTTGGTAAAATAACATTAAACATTTAATAAAATACCATTTTGCAGATTCTACAAGGGGTATGTAAACTTTTGACGTCAACTATATGTATATGTGTGTGTATCTCTGTGTGTGTGTGTGTGTGTGAGTGTGAGTGAGTGTGTGTGTGTGTGTATATATATATATATATTTTTTTTTTTTTTGCATTTTTTGTTGTTGCATTTTTAGTTCTAAAAACAAAGTATGAATAGCAAATGTTACATTAAATCTGCAATTTTTAAGTCTGATTTAGTCCAAATGTGGAAATATTTATTTTAGTGTCCCGACTCACACAAAAGTGACAATTTCAGATTAAGTGTGATGTTTGCTTTTCACGCTGTCATACCAAAAAAAACAACGAAACAAAATAAAAAATTATTCAGGTACAGTGTGAACAAAGCCTATGAATAAGATTTATACCATTTTATACTCTTATTCATCTGATTTTTAAGCTCATTTTCTCTACATCGTTGCACAGTCAGATAAATTACCATCACAAACTCCCAAAGCATCACCTACAGGAATCGAGCCAGACAAACGTCTGTGAAAAACATTCAGGCATCTGCAAAATCTGGCTATGACTGCTTTTACATAAACAGAAATTTTTCAAATGAAGATAACATTAAATACTGAGCAGAAAAGGTAGTTTACATTCTTAGCCGTGTCGTCTTGATAACAGGCCAAGAGAAATATGAGACATTTAAAATGTGTGCATTAACATAATTTACTAGGCTCCTACTAAACTCAAGTGTTCTTCGCAGTTGTCCTTTTTTTTCTCTCTGGGGCCTGAGACAAATGACAGGCCCTGCCTCAAGAACGGATGGGAGTAAGAAATCACCTACAGTCGCTAATCGCTTAAAACAACACTGTATTTACCGAGTAATAAGCACCCAGCGTTCCAGGCCGTTCCCTCCCTCTGATTGGGATTTGGGACCGCCGACGAAAAAGCCCACTTGATTTACATCGGGTTATTTGGGAATGCTTTCATTCAGGATCGGGAGGAGGAGACGAAACAAAGAGAGGAGCGATTTCATAACTCTTTGTATATGTCTGGAAGTCTTCCACACATTTTAACCAATTTACGTCCAAGTGGAATGACCCCGGAATTAATGAGGTTCTCGCCTTGAGATCCAGGGCTGCCGAGGTCGAGTAAATCATCGCGTATGGCTCTGATCGGCCTTTTCTGTTCGCATTCTGTGATAACAGACTGTTGCTGGTCTTGAGAAATCCCACCTCATCGACACGTTCTGTCTATCCGTGGGGATATATTTCACTCTGAGCGCGCCAGGCACTGTAAACGGGGCTTTTAGGGGAGTTTTAGGCTAGTGATGGACGAGCGAAGGCTCAGCGTGGAGGTCAAAGGTCGCTGTCTTTGCTGCCTGGCTTGTTGATGTTATACGCATTTCTCTCTCCAGGGGCTTCCCAGTTTCCATTGCCTTTCCTGAGTGTATTAAAGTTTTATTCGTGTGATTTAGTAGCTCGTGTTCCTTTTGAATTAACATTTTGGAGCAGTAATTGCTAAATCATCCAAGGCACATTTATCCTGTGTAAAATTATGACATCATTCATGGACGTTAATGCCTAAAAGAATATCACCACTGGAAATAAATCCATGGCAAAAAAAGCACAGTTGCTTCATCTACAACCTATTTGCATTACACTATATAGTCTGATGATAGTGTTTTACAATCAAGAGGAAAAGAATGACTGCATTTCTCACCGGGGGCTTTCAGGCTAATATGTGCCGCTAGCTGCTATTAGCGCACGATTTACATGTCCTGGGTTCGCCTCGAACGGATTACCAACTGCACTGCTGTAGGTTAACGCAGAAACATGCAAGAAAGCGTCATTTAAACATGTCACAAATTGATAATTTTATATATTTCAGTCAATCAGAGGTGCCAACATTTACAAACTGCATATGTCAATTTACAAATGTCAATATAAAGATGTATATATTCATGGGCAAATATATATATATGACTTTACAAAATGACATTGACTTCAAAATAAGGTCTCATTTGTTTACTTAAGTTAAAATATTAATGTATTTATAATATAATTTTTTTTTATTATGCTATCTATCTAACTATTTATATATATGTACTACACACACTATGTGTATACTGTGTGTATGCACCGACCATTTTACCACAAAGCACTGATATGCATGATATATGCATCCTTTTATACAGATGCATATACAAGCACATACTGTATTTTATAATATATGCATACATTTTTTGAACATTAGAATTGATTTCTTATCAAAGCACCATACTTTTGACATCTCTCTACCATCTGATCGCTCATTTCCTCATAATTCACCAAAAACCAAGGCACATCACTGCTTTAACGAAGCCATTAAACAAACTGCGTTACTCAAGTAAAATTTGGTACGCCGTGCCGTTTTGTTTTAGCATTACTCTCAGAGTACCGGTTAAGCTGATTTATGGATTAGCCCTCCTGACAGTTGTCTGTATAAATCTGGTCTGTCTGCAATTACAGCCATTACATACTTCAGCCACTTTAAAATAAACTACGCCGTGATGTCAGCCGGGGCTTCTGAGATTAAGCAGCGCCGCCACGTTTCCAAGGGAACACCTTGATGGCTATAATTACTGTCATGCTCCGAGAGTGATGAGAGACACCAGAGCTCCAAATAAAACGTAAAGCGCTTTCGATATAATAGATGGGTATCTCTTTGTTTAGAAATTCCACAAGCCATCTGCTGCACATTTGGGACCCTTTCTTAAGTCGTTCGGTGGTTTATTGAAATAGCGTTGCATGTGTTTTAGTGTTGCCTTGGCTTTCGCTTTAACTGATGCCAGTTAAATACGGCCTGACTAATCCGAAGGTTTTGTTTATGGAAGCTGTAGGACTGTGTTGGCATGTCCACTGTCAGCACCCTGCTTCTTCTTTAATGCTTCCACTGCCTAATTTGGAATGGACATAAGGCACCGCAAGACTGTGGGCCCTTGAAAACATGACGGCGAGACCCTAGGGACCAGAAGCCCTTCGGGTGCAATCGGTTGCCAATTCATTATCATCAAAGGCGACCGACTGCTTGAACAAAACGCCACCTAAATTAACACTGAAACATCTTTCTATGGCGGAAAAAAGGTTTACCTGACGCTTCCTCGGACGGGTTTGGAAAAAGTCCATTTATGTGATAGTTTTGGCACGTGAAAACAGAGAAATCTGTGCGAGCGTTTAAGTCTGAGGTGGTATGATAGATCAGTCATTTTGCGGCCCAAACCACTATTTGATGTTGCCTTTCATAAGAGTTTCTATTTAGGGATATTCTGCCCACATTGGGTGCATCCACTTTTGCCTGTGGAAATATTATTTAGCCATTCTTGGAAACATTATGTGGTACTCAAGCTCTTCTCCTTTAGAGTCAACATGAAGCAGCCTCAGTAAGCCACTTAACATTTGTTTTTTTAATTGAAATGGGATCTCTCAACTTGATTTAACGCACCAGGATCATAAAAAGTCTCAGGCGGTTGGAGACGTCACCTGAAAAACAAATTACAAAGACCGGAAGTTATTGCATTTTAATGAAAATGCATTGATTTAATAATAAACATGAACAACAAAGACCAAAAGAAACTTAACCCTGAAAACCTTTTTGGTCATTTTTGACCAATTTCCTGTTTTCTTTTCTTTTTTTTTTGGTCACACTTTGGTTTAGGGACCAATTCTCATTCTTAATCATCTATTTGAGCCTCAATAAACTCCTAATCTGCTGTTTATAAATAGCTAGTAAGGTATATTTTCAGTTACAGCTTGCAACTGTAAACAAAAGCTAACAGCGCTAGCCCCGCCTCCAGAGTCTTCTGATTGGTCCCCTTAAGAGATTAACATGTTCTTTATAATTGCTAATAAACATCCATTATGCAAGTAATATACATGCTAATAAACAACTAGATAATAATCAGAATTGGTTCTTAAACTGAAGTGTTGCTGTTTTTTAATATAAAAAGGTTTCCTCAATCTGACTAGTTCAAAACTTTATATTCAAATATGCCAAAAAATGTTAAATAAAAAAATGGACCACAGGTCTAATGAACAAAAAAAAAAAAAAAAAGTTTAGCAGGGTTAATGGGATAGTTCACCCCAAAATGTTTGTTCCAAATTAAAAAGTTTGTTCCAAAAGTTGTTTCAAACATTCTTTTGTTGATCAAAAAAGTTGACAGCTGATGCACCCCATTGACCTCAAGTCAATTGTTTGGTTACAAACATTCTTCAAAATATCTTCTTTCGTGTTCGACACAGCAGTGTCACATTTGGAACAACTTGAGGATGAGCGAATAATGACAGAATTTTCATTTTTGGATGAATAATCACTTTAAGTAGTCCTAAAAAACTAATTTTGCAAAAAGCTTAGGAGGGTTAAGAATTCAATAAGTTGTTGACTTTAAGTGTTTTAGTATCTTAAGACATTACACACATCATCAAACCAAGCTGCCAAACATAACACTGAAAACACTGTTTGCAACAGCAGATGAATCCGTGCCAAACAGTCCAGGCCCAAAAACAAAAAAAAATTATTACTCACATAATCTAGGATTTTCCATTCCTCCGAGCAGCGTGAGTCCTTCTTGAGCTCAAACCGGTTGGTCAGGGAGAAAACACAGCCATGAATTTTCGGAGAAAAGCCATCGGTGGAGGATCATCCCTCTTTCAGCACGGGCGGAGACTCACAGATCCCCTATCGATCTCTTTTATTTCAGAACGCGTGCCAGCGAGTGAAGCACTCATTCAGAGATTTAGAGCGGACTAGAAACAGCACCACTGCTGAGACAAAAAAGCCATTCAAAACCACAGGTATGATTTATGAATGGGGACCAGAGACCAGCACAAAATTAATTGTAGGAAATGCATTGGCTAGGCCAGAGATACGTCCAAGATATACTTTCTCTGGCTCCTGGACCTATGGAAAGCCTGGGTGGCCCTTATGACCGCTTCCTTTGGTTTTCCATGGTAATGTCATTGCTTGGGTCTGCGTGACAACCTCATCGCCGCACGCGAGAGATCGAGATCGGTGTTGTTTGTGCTCTCGCAAACTCCAACAACAACTTGCGTGTCAGCGGCTAACAGTTTCCATTGCGATATTTACTCTGGTCTCAAAGCTTAGGCTTCGTTCCACATCACTTTCACATTGTGGAAAACCACAGTGAACATTACGGTCAGCTCGAAACACTTAATCGTTCCTCGTGACCGGGGAAGCATATTGGTCAGCGGTCTTTGTTTTGGATCGACCGGCTGTTGAGTGATGCTCATTCGCTGTGACATTTAGCTGAGGTGTGATTGCAGCCCAGGACACACCCGGAAATATTATAGAAATGAGTCGTGAATCATTACTATCGCTGCTGCTTAAGTCATCACTGGATTATGTCTGCTGACGAAAGGTATTGCAGAGAAAGACCATCCGCTTTTATATTCAATACAAAACATTTAAATGGGTCCCAAGCCAGATCTTTTGACAGTGATAAAACTGTATTTTTTATTATGCAGTACTGATTGACCCCATGTTATATATTACTTAAATAAAAAAAAATACATATATATTTAAAAAAAAAAATGCATGCTCAAAAGCAAGTAAATATTGCTGTTTAAATGTAATTTAGAAATTGTCAACAGAAATAATGTAAGGGAAATATTCATAGAATACAGTAATATAAATATACACCTAACAAAATCATAAGAGACAGTAAAGATTTTTTAAATTATTTTTCTATTCATCAAATCAAATAGTTTCCACAAAAATATTCAAAAATCAGCATCGATAATATGAATATTTTTTTTACAAATGCATTCAAATAGAAAAGAGTTATTTTAAATGCTAATATTATTTTGTTTTAACGTATTTTTAATCAAATAAAAACAGCATTGTTGAGCATAAGAGACTTCTTCTAAAATATTTTGTTATTTTTTATTAAATAATTATATCATTTTATATTCTATGCACTAAAATATCAATATGAGTAATACAAAAATTGACTTAAGGAATCATATTGACTAAAATAAAATAAAAAACTGAAATCATCACAACATTGACCATGTTGGTTAGTTGAATATAGCCAGCAAAATCAGTTAAGTAGTTCACCTAAAAATGTTTATTCTGTCATTTACACACACTAAAGTTTAAAAAAACAAAAACAAAAAAACAAAAACAGAAGAAAGTTGGAATCTAAACAGTTGCTGGCAGCCATTTTTCCATAGTATGGAAAATAAAAAAATATGGAAGCCAATGGGTACCGTCAGCTCTTAGGTTACCAATATTTTTTGGAATATCATCTTATTGAGAGTGAGTAAACAATGACAATTTAAATTTTTGGGTGAAGTATCTCTTTAAAATATTCAATCTCAGCTAATCGGCTTGCATCTATACTCATCATGCAGTAACAGACCAGCATCTAAACCTCGATTAAGCTATTTTTAACAAAGAAATGGAGTATGAAACTCAATGTTTATCCCTTCTAGATGCATCTACATCCCTCAGTTCCTGTTTCTGACGAGAACACCCTGCTGATGTCACGACGGGCCTTCTGTTACCATTCGGCCAATGCTGGCACCGTTTTGAGAGCCTCATGTTTTGTGAAATAACAGAGGATGTAAGGCCCATTACTCTATATTAGTAATATTGTAAAGAGGTAAGTGGAAGCCAGTGGAACATTTTGTAAATCTCGAGTCACCCCAAACCACCGCGTGGACGATAAATGCGCTGGGCTCTCCAACAGGATATCCCCTTAGACTCGCTCACCACAGCCATGATGAGAATAACAGAGAGGGCATTATTTTTCCTCAACAGTTCGGGAAGGTGATAAAGGGCTCTCAAATCCTCTCACAGGGTGTAGTGGTACACACACATTAATTCACATCGACAGACCTCTGCTTCCTTACATGAGGATTTTCCCTCATTTCCCTCCACTTTAAGCAATTTGCAGCCATCTACCGTAGCGTTAATATAGTTTTCTACTTAACACTCTTGTGTGACCTGGACCTTTAGACAAATAAAGCCACAAGTCCAAAACCATTTGGCTTATTTGAGCTACAATGCCAATTGACTCACTGCCATGTTAACAAACATTAGCTTCATAAAAGATACTGTATCATATTTGTGACCTTGGACCACAAAACCAGTCTTAAGTGTCAATTTTTCTAGAACTGAGATGTATGCATGATCTGAAAGCTGAATAAATCATCTCTCCATTGATGCATGGTTTGTTAGGATCATACAATATTTGTCTGAGATGCAACTATTTAAAAATCTGGAATCTGAGGGAGCAAAAAAATCTAAATATTGAGAAAATCATCTTTAAAGTTGTTCAGATGAAGTTCTTAGCAATGCATATTACTAATCAAACATTAAGTTTTGATATATTTACGGTAGGAGATTTATCAAATATCTTCACAGAACATGATCTTTACTTAATATCTTAATGATTTTTGGCATAAAAGAAAAATGTATAATTTTTAACCCGCAGCATTAAAATTTGTTCATCTCTCAATCATCATCGTATTGCATTGAATTACACATTTTCTATTCATATTACCAAGACACATATGATTGGAGATATAGCATGATGAGCATGATAGCTCTTCCTCTATATTTTCAATTTACAAAACAATATGAGCCATAAAAGACTGACATGCAAAAACATTTTTATTAAGATTTTGTCTTAAGGCTCAATAAACTATTCTTTATTTATTATTCGATTTTTCAGGCTATTATTTCACATATTACAGGGTTAAGTTTATCCCTTGTTGATATTGCAATCATAATGACTGTTTTCAGACAGGTTTCCTAAACTCTTCCCTCGTCTTTAATTGGTAAGAAAAACAGATCCTGCCTCAAACTCGCACTTTTTTGGTACGGCGGATGTTTTAAAAATGTAACAGTATTACATTTCTGCAGAAAATGGATTAAAAGTGACTAAAATCTACCTTATTTTTTACAAGCAAAATTACTATTTTTAACTTTCTCCGGTGTCATTCGGTTGCATTTTATTTATATTTCAGCCAAACAAAAAAAAAAAAAATTATGCTGATTGATATTGCAAAATATGAAAAAGTATTTATCATTTAACAAAACTACGCTTCAACATTAAACAGTGTCTTATTTTGTAAGATGAACACGTCTCCTATTCTAAAAGAGAAGATCTCATTCCTGTGGCTTTTTATCTTCGTTTTTCCCTGTAATCCTCATATTCAAGATTCATTATGGCAGGAAGTTGTTCCTCTTCTTAAGTATAGTCGGTTGAAAATATTTGTTTTCTTTATTGCTCTGATCTCATTTTACTGGCACTAGTAGCACAAATGCACTTTTTCTACATTTCAAGTCTGAGGTAAAAACACTCATAAACGATAATTTTACCTGTGGGATGTGAGATTGTTTTTCCCTCTTGGCAGGCCCGAGGATTAAATATTTGGCAAACCATCTGCTAAAATTATTACAAGACGTGACTTTCCTTCCTTTGAAAAAGTGCCTGCTGCTCAAAACACTGTTTGTCAACTGACTCGCTGTCTATTTGGTCGATGTATCTTCCTGTCATCTGGTCAGTTATGGCTATTATGAATGTCTTTAACTATTTACTTCTAAATATAAGATCTACAATGTACCTCAACTTTGCATTTGTTAAACAGTAACATGATTTGCATGCATTATTCATTGAGCAGATGCATTTATCCAAATCATTAATGGTCATTATTTGCAAACACTAACAGAACAGCAACTGTGCCAGTAATGTGATTTGTGTACTGTTGCATTGGCAAAAAAGCATCTGCCTGGAAAATGATGTAAAAGTGGAGTTGCATTTCAACTACACCCACTATTTCTTCCCTATTAGTCCGATTCGTTATTTTTCAGCATGTCATGAAGTCACACGACTGCTAATGTCATTAAATTTCTGCATTATCTAGCATTTGAAACGTGGCCCAAAAATGATTTAAGTAGCATTGTGAAAAGCACAAATCACACTGACATCCAATCTTGGTGATTTTCATTTGTGGAAATAAAGCTACTGTGTATCAGTTTTGTGTGGTTGCTATAAAAAAATATTATGTGAATCGTAAAACAATTTCTGAACTGGACTGAATGAAGCATCACACAGAAAGCCACTGAAATATAGGCTATATAAAATAAAAAAACATGGAAATATTGGGAAATTTTACAATTTTGACTTCCATTCTTGGAATTAAAATCTTTAGAAAGTCAAAGAAAATTCGTAATTCTTCTGTTTACAGTGTGTTTACTTCTTAAAGTTTCAAAACTGCTCAAAAAAATCCTCAAGTCAACACAAATGACTTGAAAAGTAGTTTAAATTAATTGATCAAAAACACATTATGTTTCATAAGGTTTGGTAATATTTTAGATTTTTTTTAAAAAATATAAATAATCCTTTTGTTCTGCAAGGATGTATGAAATTGATCAAAAGTGACAGTTAAGACATTTATTGTTACATAAGATTTATTTTTCAAATAAATGCTGTTCTTTTTAACTTTCTATTCATCAAAGAATCCTGAAAGATAAAATGTATCAATGTTGAGCGGCACGACTGTTTTTAACACTGATAATAACCAAAAATGTTTCTTGAGCAGTAAATCATCATATTTTCATGATTTCTGAAGATCACGTGACACTGAAGACTGGAGGAATGATGCTGAAAATACAGCGGAGCATCACAGAAATAAATTACACTTTACAATAAAATCACATAAAATCAGTTATTTTAAACTCTAATAATATTTCACTGTTTCGGAGGGTGTGATATAGGCCACATTTCAAATTTGAGTTGTATTTCACCTAACTCATATCTAGTGCTTTGGAATGTGTAATTCATTTTCCCAAGGTTCAGTCCAATTACTAATTATAATACTCGAGGGTCAGGAGGTCGACTAACGCCTAAAAGAACATGTTTCACAAGCGTCCATTATTACACCCTCAAATATTAATAGAAGATACTGATGAAGTGCTAACAATTTCTTAACACTGACTAAGAAACACACTTCCTCAATCTGCCCCCACCAAAAACACACAGTTAATGACAATGTGTGTGATAATCGATGTGCAAAGACTCAGATAAAGAGAAACAGGAAGATGAGACAATGTGTCATTTCCAGAATAGGGAAGTTCATTTGCCACAGTGGTATTAATACAGTTGCATGGAGAAAAGCTGGAACAATCACTGTGGTTTCGCTAATCGAAGATCTTCCATCAAAAGAATAACTAGTTACATGGGTATTTTTAGATGGGGGTTACCAATATGCAAGCATGCATATCATGCACGGTCAATGCAAATGCTTTTTCAATCCTTTCAAAGATTTCGAAGGAATATTCTCTCCCTCTTTTGGTTACCTGATGCTCTGGCGATTTAGAGAAGTTACAACCACTTTCACACAGTAAGAAACCAAGGACATTTACACATAGGCAGCTGCCTACTCTAAAATAAGGGGTTTCAGTTCTCTTTCAAGACACCTCCGATAAGTTGCAACATCGCTGGCCGGCCGTTGAAATGTTTAGATCACATCGTAAGAGTTGCAACACTTAAATGCAAACCGCAATTATTGTGAAGATGTGTCACTGTAGACTGGGCAAGATGGAAAGGATGGTTTTATAAAACGAGAAGTTCTTGCCATTTCATAAACGTATATAAATATGCACGGTCCGTGTGAACCAAAAGCTTTCTTACAACACTCGGTTGCAACAACTTAGAAGCTTATAATGTTTTATTTAGCTAATAATCAGAGTCATAAACGCCTGAAGTGTGACTTTAGTCTTGTGTGCACTGAATGCTCAGTGATATGAATTGTGCCGATTTAAGTATTAAGTTCTAGCCAAAATGAAAATTTGCTGAAAATGTACTCACCCTCAGGTCATTTGGAAGAGTTTTTTCTTCCTCAGATTTAGGCTTTAGACTTCGCTCAGCAATGGATGCTCTGAATGGGTGCCGTCCAAACGGATGATAAAAACATCTAAATATAAAGTAAATCACATTACTCTGTCACATATAGGACTGTTGCCTAAAACAGCTATTTATAATATTTGTTTTGGGGCTTATGAAAATGCTGTCAGAGCAGCTAAAAATATTCACAATGGACCTTTTTCACATTTCTTGGTTTCTCACAGCGGAAGTCATCACAGCTGGTTTAACTTGAAGAGCGGTGAATGGGAGAATACCACAAATATATATGTTTTGCATTGCCATTTGCACAAAAAGCAAAATAAAACTCTACTATAGTGTTTTCATGACTTTCAATAAAAATTTAGACAAACTGATAACTAAAGTAAAAAGTTAACTAATCAGACTAGCTGAACTACAAGTAACGGTACAGTTAGCCAGTCATCATTGCAAAACAATAGATTAAGGATGTAGATTATCTCAAAGCTTCCACTAAGAAAAAAGCCCATTACAGAGCACAAAAATATTTATTTTAATTCCATAGCAACAAGAAATAAATGATTAAGACGCTAGAAGGTGAGCAGCGATTATCAGTAAATTACATACTGCTGCTTGACCAATTAGACCAAAGAAAGATACACATATAAAGACCATTTTGCTATATTCTAGAAACATATAACTCAAGAAACATTCAATCAAGCCTGAAAAAGAGAGGAACGTGTGAACCTCAGCTGTATCATGAAGGAGATAAACAAACACTTTTCGATATCGATGACTCAATGACATCGAAGGAACAATCCGTGTTTATTTTTCACAGGTGTTTTAAATTCCACATTGCATCTTCTGTTTTAGGTTACAGGATTACAACTTGATGGATAACGTCCTGGAAGAAAATGACTAGTAGCTTTTCAGTTTTTTCCACATATTGTTTTCTTGCCGTGTACCTAATTGAACAACAATTATATATAGAAGCTAATAACATGCTGTATCAAAAATGTGCATTGATTATTGGCCAATCGGAGCTCGCAACTTAATGCACATGCATCTTTCTCCAGCTGAAGTGCTGCTTGGCTGGCTAGCTGTTCAATGGTTCTCATTTTGTGTAATTTAGATTTAAAAAATCTGCCTTTTTATCATTTAATATCATTTGTCACGTTATAAATGTTGCTAAAATTTGCCAAACACTTTTTCAAAATAGCTACATTTGATTTTAAAAAAAAATGTTAATTAAAAGTTGCTAGGGTAGTCTGAAAAGTTGCTAAATCTACCATCAAAATTGCTAAGTTGGCAACATTGGGAATGAGTTCAATCCTGCCTCTTGTTCCCACCCAGAGCGTGTGACATTCGTTTGCTGTTCCCACAGCTCACACCATGTTCTATCAATAGCTCTTATCACAATTTACCATTGTTTTATTATAGTTTATTAAGTGTAGTAACCAAGTTTTTTTGTGGATTGGTTTAATTATTGGTACTGTATAACCACAATTTAAGTACAAATACCACTACAAACGATATGATTAGTTTAGCAAAACCATGTTTAATTAGTTTAAACCACGTTTTGTGTGTATTGGGGAAAGTTACTTTTAAAAGTAATGCATTACAATATTGCGTTACTCCTTAAAAAAGTAACAAATTACGTTACTTAGTTACTTTTTATGGAAAGTAATAAGTTACGTTACTTTTGCGTTACTTTTTAAATATAAGCAGGGTTTGAGTTAATAAAATGGGATTAGATACATTTGTGTTATTCAACATATTTAATTATTGCAGGGTTGCGTCTTATTCTGAGTCTGTTGCACTGTTTTAATTAATTTTGTTGAATATTAAATTGTCCCAATATGGGGACAGGAGACTTGTCAGTCAATAAATGGGAAAACAAAGTAACTGGTGTTACTTTTTTTGTATTTTGTTGTAAATTAAAAGTAATGCGTTACTTTAATAGTTACTTGAAAAAAGTAATCTGATTACGCAACTTGTGTTACTTGTAATAAATTACCCCCGAAACCGTGTGTGTTTTACTTGTACTAAAACCATGGCAAATTTTCGTAATGGGAGTCTCATTTAATGATACAAAATCTGATTCGTTTTTCCTCTAAATGGTTATTTTCGGACAGATCGACTCATTGAACCAGTTCATAAAGCCAATTCATCAGGTCCTGACATCATCAAGCAATAACATCTCTATGCATTTATTTTTATAGCAACTCAGTGCCATGTTGTATCAGTGAAAAGTTCAAATAAGTAATTTGTGTCAACAACACATATTGAAACATTCAAAAAATAAAGGATTTGTATACTGCTGAATATTGTCATAATTCATGCAAAAATTCCCAATATGTATGGATTGGGAAGATGTGTGTATGAATGTGAAACATTTGTCCTAAGGCTATGAGAGAAACACAGTAAAGCGTTTGTCATGAGGGGTCATAGTTAGTGTATTCCCAGCATTACCACTCATTACTGCAGCAGTGCGGTGATTTATACACGCGGCTGGGATTATGTACAATGCCTAATGTGCTTATGATTTAAACCGCTCTTGAGGACGGCGGTCTGTATATGAATTCATATTTACACAGCTTGAATTGCGCTTCAGAGTTTTTCATAATTTGCTTCCAGCTCGGTGATAGAACGGCGAACGAGGAGCGCACCGAAACAGACATAAGTGTTGTTAAGAAACGTTGAACCTGACAGGGGAAGGAAATCGCAGGAGGCCGTCGTCCGGAGGGCTTGTATGCAGTCAATTCAGCACATTTATCAAAGTCACTGTGAAGGGGCTCATTTGTAGCACAGCTGTTTCTATATATGATGTGTTGAATCGCTCAATCAGAGGAAAAGCCAGGACAACTTGTGTCTAAAAGCCCTTAAAGGCCCATCCACGGAAGGTATAGTGTTACACGATGGGTGTGACTGACTTACTTCCACATGTGCACCAGTTGCAATTCACGCAAAAGTAAAAATGAAATCATTTTCTCATCAACTGATGAGCAAAGCTTGAAAACGCACATGCGTGGTTGAATTTGGACGGTGAACTTTTTAATGCTCAAATGCTGGAACGACATAATGGGAATATTCGTTGTAGCGTGAACGAATCCTTCGGCCACAAGAAAGAACGGAGAAGATCGTAGCAATTGAAAGGGTTTGGGTGGCATCGAATGTGTTTGTGTAAGAGGAAGGGAGATTTCAGTGGGAGTGAGTTGGCTGGAGAACGTAACCTGATACATAACAGCAGAGATCAGCTGAGACTGAACGCGGTTGACATTAAAACCTCTGGTTAAAAACCGTCGGATGAGCTGAAGTGGCCAATCAAAAATCAAGATTCCTGCGTGATCATACTACTGTAAACTCAGTCAAGTTATAAAGACTGTAGAATAACACTGTCTCTACTTATTTTCTTTATAAATGCTTCTGGTCATTTAGTGAATTTATTCAGCAGTGCATGTCATTTCAATTAAAATGTTTGTCTTCATAATAATAAAATAACTTGCTCTGCTTTTGAAATTACATTTTAGGTAACGGTTCATATTAACAAACAGTCAGTTAACGCTTGTTAATTTTAATAAAGGTTATGGGTCATTCCTGATATTTAGTGCCTTTTCTGTCCCTAAAAAATCAATCATGGTCTTATTTCTGTTTGATTTAAAGATTATTTAGAAACTTTTTACAGCATTTTAAACCACCAGATCATAATCTTATTTTATTATATACTTTACTTTGTTTTTCTTCTTCTGGTATATCAGCAACACTTTTCTCTAATGTACTTTTCCAGTTATTAGTTTTGTCAACTAATTGAGATTTTAGTGTCAGATGTTTTCAACTACTGTGCATTTGAATGTAGCAAATAAAAATGAATATAACCCTTACACAGATTTGAAAATGACTTGTGATGAACTTGACCTTTAACCTCTGCGTCCTTCTCAAAAGTGTGTGCTGGGTATGGTATTTCATATTTAAATTTTGTTTAAAATAAATAAATAAATAAAAAATAAATAAATATTTTTTAAATTTTGATTAATGCCTCTAAAAATCAGTACTCAGCTGATTTATTAATTTTTTACATTTTACAGCATTTTTAAACCACCAAATATTATCGTTTTCCTGTCTTCATGCATGTGTCTCACATTAAAATAATGCATATAAAATTTGTTGATTAAATGTCAGGTACATCAGAAAAACTTTTCTCTAAAGTACAGTAGTTTTTCTCCACTCATTGATTTTTAACATTTATAATTGAGCTTTAGTGTGCCTTTCAAGTGATTGTCCACTTAAGCTAAAGAAAGGATGCAGTAAAATTAAATAAAGCACTGGGATACGAGATGAACTTGACCTTTAACCTCTGTGTCCTTCTCAAACCGCCTCCTCAGACGTGTGCAAATCCCTCGCAATCCACCGCAAACGATTCAGATCTGAAACACAGATTCACACGCTTTATAGTTTCACTCATGGCATGACAGAAGTAGAACATCTTGTTGAGAATGAACCGAGAAGACAACTATTTTCCGAAAAGCGTGTTTGTCATCTTTATTATCTCTTTGTTGAACTGCATCGGATGCAAATCATCCCTGACTCGAGCTGCTTTTCCTGTGACACGATGGCCTCTAGTGGAGTTCCCGCAATCGACGGCCCTTTCCAGACCCAGCTGGCTTTGACATTAACACCAGGCCGTGACTGACAGAAACCCCGGCCTTGGGCTCGGGCCCCTGGGGGCCACCACAGTACATTCAGCTCTCCTTTTGGCCTGTTGATTTACCGTCCTCAGTGGCCGTGCGTTGATCCATTTCCCTTTCAGTTTGCTCACAGGGCACCCCAAAAAGCGTCCCCCAGCAATATATTTGCTTTATGATTTCCTGAGGAGCCCGTGAAGGAAAACAAGCCGCGCTCCCTTGCACCTGCTGTAGTTAATGCGGGCCCCGGGCGATTTGAAAGGGGCCAGTGTGTCGCAGGCCTCAATGTGGATCTTACATCTGCGGCGGAGCAGCGTGTGTCCGTGTAGCGTGTTTGCGCGTGGCGTGGAGCTGACGTTCATAAGGCAAAGCTAGGTGGTTTACGGGAGCTTCACGTGCAGCAGATGTGAAGGATGCATGATTTTCCACGGCTCTCCGTATCAAAGGTGCTTTTCAGAGCTCATATTTATGAGACCTCCAACAGTTTTGCTGAGGTCAGAACAGGATACTGAAATATTTTGACCACTCAAAATAACATGGCCTAGATATAATCTACCATATCTATCTATCTATCTATCCCAACATATTCAAAAATAACTTTATCTAAGCCAACATTAAAAGTTAAATTTAAATTACTTCATCTTCATTTGGCCTATTGATATAAAACAAGAAGGATAAAGCTGGCATTCTGTGTATTAACAAAATCAAATAAAATAGCTCGTATGAAATTAATAATTATGCACTTATTTTACTTTACGTCGTTTAATAACGATAATCAAATAAAATTAATTATTAATACTAACTTACTAATTTTCATTAAATTATATAAACTTTATTTTTTATAAATTATATATGCATGTATACATATACTTTTATTTATATTTTTAAATATAAAATATATTTATATAAATATTATATTTATTTAATGTATATTATAAATATTGTTTATTTTATATATATTAATTAGCCATTTTTTTAACTTTAGCTTAAGTCGTGTAATAATACTAATAAAAAAGTGAATTATTAATATCAACTTATTTTATTAAAATGCATGTATAAACTTTATTTTTAATAAATTATTTAGATATTTCGTTCATATATATATATATATATATATATATATATATATATATATATGAGATTTATTTTTTTACTAAATATTTATATATTATAGGCTACATATATTTAAATTAATTGAAAAGAAAGTTTTTCTAAAACAATCATGATATATATATATATATATATGTGTGTGTGTGTGTGTGTTGCTGTGACTCTGCTTTCCATCCTCCATGTGGTAATGCTTTTGTTGTATAAGTAAGATCTGATTTGATGACCCTGAACTCCTGCCTTTTTCCATTCATGTCTGTTTAAGCGTTAATGGATGATTGTGTTCTGTCAGGACCTCGAGTCGCCCTCTGACCCGCTCACAGCTAAAGGAAAAACCATAAATACATCCCGGCCGCGGTCCAAGGAAGAGATTCAACACGATACATCCTCGGCCTCTCATTGTATTACCGTATGGGCCGCTGAAATACAGAGAACGACATTTGTTCGTTTCAGCACACTGTGGCCAATTCAAGAATCTGGAACAATTATATTGAATAATTCTACTCCCCTCCGCCATATTGTTATTCAAACAATTGTTCCTCCTCTATTTCACGAACACTCAGACGCACACCGTCCGTCTTCCTTAATGCCTTCCAAGGAGCGTGAGATTTGAGAATGTCAGTCGCGAGCCTAATTTCGGAATAATCTCACCTCGCTAATGCAGCCCAAGAGGACGTCCAGCTTTTCCTCATGCCGTTGTTTTATTGCGCTCACATTTTTTGGACTCGGCAGATCTCATCAGTAGCTGTCCACGGATTCTGGCTCAGCTCTACACTTTCCCTTGGAAGGGATCCAGCGCTAGATGGAAGCTATTAGTTCAGGAAGAGAGGTGAAATCACAGAATTATGGGAAGTGTGCATGTGGCACTGTCTGTTATTGCTGTCACATGTTTAAGTAGCTACCTTTCTGATGGAGAAAATCTGTTTTCTGAGCAGAATATGGCTCACACTATGCTTCTGTACCCTTCATATGTGCCTTATATTTTTGGAATATACGAGTAATATTAGTTAAACCATTTCCATTTAGAACCTGCGTAAATTTCACAGAAAACGACACGTAACATGTTTAATTAAACATGAAATTTTGAAGTCGAAATCGTGATAATCTAATAATATTTTAAATAAAATTTTGAAAATTGAGTTCATATTTATAGTAAAGTTGCTTTTATCAATAAAAATGTTTTAAATAAACTCTTTCTTACAAATATTTTCTTGATTGGTGATAATTAAGTTAAATCAAATTAAGTTTATATCACTTTAGATTTATGAAGGTCTTAAGAACGTTACATAGTAAATTGTAACAGTTACGAATAAAAGTAACAGATTGAATTAAAACTAACATTTTAAAGTCAGAAAGCCGAAATATTTTCTTGTAAAATGTAATCCAATAATTTTTTTTATTTTATTTTTTTTTACGTATAAATTTTTTTTTTACGATATAGTTTATCACTATAATGTAAACCTAAGGGTGAATTTCACATCAAAATATAATTTTTGTCATGCCTTCTCATACATTTTGCTAAAAATATTTCAAGCAAAAAATTTCTTTAAGAATATTTTGTTAATCGCCAATAATTGTACAGGTTTTTCCAACGTCTTCAACATCCAGTTTACGATTAATTTGTTTGTTAAAGTCGCAAAAAAAATTGTAGTAGAAACATTTGTTACAAATAAACGTCAAGTAACATATTGAAGTAAACGTGAAATAGACTGAAATTGTATTTTATTGTAAAACATTCTAATAATAATTGTTTTATTTCCAACTTTGAAAAATGATTTTACGCTATAGTTTATTTTATTAAAATACCACAATAAAGTAAAAATAGGGGGTGAATTTTACATCAAAATTACATTCTTGTCATGTCTCCAAGTGCTTTCTGATCAAAATATTTCAAATTAAGTTTTCTTAGGAATATTTCTTAGAAAGTCCCATTATTTCATGTATGTTAATGCATTAACTAACAACAAATGATGCATTTGTTACAGTATTTTAGTAATCTAGGTTAAAGTTAGTTGATGTTTCATTGCTAGTCCATGTCAGCTCAGGTCTTTTAAATAGAATTAATATATATATAACTTTAGATTTTAATAATGTATTAGTAAATATTGAAATTAACATGAACTAAGATGAATAAATGCTTTAGAGTTTATTTCAGTAATAGAACCTTATTGTAGTTTTTCCAACTCTTTTGTTGAAATACTTTCTTAAATTACAACACAAGCATATTAGTTTCTTAGATTAGAGTTCATAAGCTCCTGCCAAACAGGAACGACACATTTAATGGTTTTATCCATGAGAGTGCGTCCGTCATTCCCGATTTTTCCCCATGTGTTGAACAGGGTGTGAACCAACAAATCCCAGAATCATCAATCTTCCCGCTATAGTGGGAAGATTGATGTGCGCTCGCTCATTTTTAAAGTGAAGAAACGTCACGGGGGGAAAGGAGGGAAGACACTTTTTTTCTCCGATTTTGGGCCCATTAACCAAATAGGTGCTTGAGAAAACATTCAAATAAAACCAGCCGCCCAGGAGCAGTGATTGCTACTTCCTCAGCCTTTCCACTTCATTGATGGTTATGTGAGTTAAAACAAGGCACGTAATGGAGACCCTGCGGCCCCCGGGGACTAATTAGAGTCACGTGACTTCCTCCTGGGCTTCCATGAAAATAACTCCATCACAATGGTCTGTGATATTAATATCAGCTTTGGGAAAGTCAAGCCTCTGCTCATGAGGAGGGATCCGCTCGAACAAACCCAAGAATGCACAGCATCTGAGAGAGAGAGAGAGAGAGAGAGAGAGAGAGGGAGAGAGAGAGACTGAGAGAGAGAGAGAGAGAGAGAGAGAGGGAGAGAGAGAGACTGAGAGAGAGAGAGAGAGACTGAGAGAGAGAGAGAGAGAGAGAGAGAGCGAGAGAGAGAGAGAGAGAGAGAGCTGAGGAAACCCTTATGTGCTGCTAACAGAAGTGGAATCACAAACTGACTAAGTATTTTGTAGAAATTTAGTTCACGGTTTGCAAATATATACAAAGCTTGAAAATGTACTGTAATAAAATGTTAATCTGTCATTTAATTTTAAATAAATTACAAATTAGCCACCTCGTAAAATACGTACAAATTGGTCGTGAGATAGCGTTGATATATATTATATATTTCCAGAAAGAAATTCTTATTATCTGACAACTTTGGTTGGTTTTTTTTTTTTAGGGAGGATTCATAATATGGCGTTATTTCCCTGTCAAATGTCGAGAGCGCATTATTGTAGCGCGAAATACATTAATATATTGCGCGAGTGCGAATCTCTCTGCTCGCGCGTGGGAACTGAGAAAATTCAGATACACGTTCCTCTTGTAAGGATTGTCTCTGGGCTCGCTCAGAGAGTACAGTATGCCTGCACTTAAAACGTGTTCAGTGCAATCACGAATCTCTCCTCTTTGCTTAAAGTAAGCGTGTATGTGCTTAGACTGTGTCCCGTGCGTTCGCGCATTGCCATGTACTCTTCTCTTTGATTTCTTTCTCTTTGCTCTTGGCATAAGCGCTGTCAAAACGGCAACAACCAATCAGAAATAGGCTTCAATGACTGACCAATGAAAACGCAACATCGTACATGGAATCTTATTGGTTGATATTAAATCACACATGGAACACATGGAATAAGTTTACAGATGTTCAATCAAGACGAGGCGAGATGGATCCGCCGAATCGACGATCTCGGGTAACCAGTTTTATTTGTTTTGTTGTTAAATATGTCTAATGTATCGTCTTGGTTGAACTTCAGTGAACTTATTCCATGTGTGATGGAATGTGTAACGCCATATCGTAATGCTTTATAATCTATGATTAAATGTAAACAAAATAGTGCTGTAAACTAATATGTTTATTATATATATATATTTTTTTTTTCTTAAAGCAAAATGTCTTAAGATGTGGAAATAAAGATGTTAAATATGTTTACAATTATTTTAATGTATATACAATATTTTTAATCTTGTTTTGATTTCAAGTAATCATATATATATATATATATATATACTATATTTAGCACTTATATAATGTATGTATGTGTGTGTGTATATATCTATATCTATTAGTGTTGTAAAAAGACCCTGTACTTCGGTACCAAGTTGGTACTAAAAAAATGAAAATGTGATGGTAGCAGGTTTCTTTAAGTAACGGTGGTACCGAGGACTGGTCAACCCTGTTCTTGATGCATAAACGCTATGATTTCTGAAAAGCAGAAAACGCGGACGGAATCTCAAAATCCAGTCATGAAAAATATGGTAAAATGGACAGTCATGGAATTTGACAAAGTAAGCATCAATTAATCAAATCAAATCTCCATATGGACCAGTATCTGTAAATGTTAAGCCACAAAAGTTGGTTGAAATATGAATCCTGCATGTTCTGCGCGTCTCTTTGTTTACTACACAGACTGAAGCGTGTGACGCTTGCAGTAATTTCATAATTTGCCGTCTCAATGAGGACATAAATACATAAACAACATCACCAGAACTGTTCTGAGTCACTTCACAAGCATTTTATCGTTTCATTTGAGTAAAACCAGTGTCAATTTAAAGGTATTCACGGCAACCCGTCAAAATAAAAGTTCATTTTTACATTAAGACATTGTGCTAGAAATATTACTATTATTTAGTAAAATGTATGTGATACTGCTACTACTGTTGAAAAAATTAATAAAACTTTTTAAAGAAATAAATTACAATATTTCTTGTTTAAGTATTAAATATCTTAATTTTTTATATAAAAAGGTCTTTATTTTTAAATATTTTATACATAAAAATAAAACTAATTAAAAAATATTTAATTTCAATTAGAAAAAAATTATTGTAATTTTGTATATTGTAAAATATTTTTATGTAATTTTTATTTTTATTAAAACAAAACATATATATAAACATGTTGTGATTTAAGATGCAAAATATTACAAAATGTTGTATAGATATAAATCCAAACATGCACATACATACGTACATACAGTACATATATATATATATATATATATATATATATACATACATACACTGTACACCTACACATATATAGATTGTGCTTATTCTAATACTATACTACTTTGTATGAAAACTAGTCAGAATATTATTGTTAAATCAGACTGTAACATGTAAAACACATCGACATTTCACTCTGATTAGATCACAGTTTCCATTAAATGTTGCTGAAAGAGTGTCCTGTACAATTTGCACCCACCACATTTAACAGCCATTAAAAGACGCAGGTGGTTAAAAAAAATGAATAATAATTTTCGTCTGTAGAGCCTCTTTTAAAAGCCTCTGTTCTCAAATGAAAGTGTCATGCTGTCAGTCTGCGGCCTGAAAGGGCAATAATCTAGCAGCTGTATTTGCACCAATGAAATTTCGGCGCCTTCAGAAACGGAGGCCCACCGCTTTGTTGGGTACCTGCTCAAATAACCCCTTCACCGCGGTCCAAGGCTGCAAACCCGCGCAGACTCCTGGACTCTTGTATAAATGGTCACTTCTGAGGGTTCGCTGACCCACGTGGAGATCTCTCTCTTCCACTCCATCCCTGGAATTTATGAGATAAAACATGCTCTTTTTCACTCACTTTTTATAAAACAAAGCTGTAAAAAACTGTAAAATTGATTCTACATCCCTTTCAAGCAGCATAATGAAAATAACTTGAGCGCTTTCACTGTAGCAGGAATGAAAGCCCTGGGGTCGAGTCTGGATTTAAGCAGATGTAAAGTCTTCCTGAATATAGATTGCTGTAAAAGATTTCGGTGCTCAGAGTCTCGAAGGACTCGATGTGTGAGACCCAGCCTCCCATGACATAATCCCACAATATCCCAGCCACCATTTAAACCTTATTAAGATCTAGAAATGTTCGTTTACTCGCGTCACTTCATCTCATGCGTGCACGGTCCGAGGGGTTTCTGCCAGATTATGAGAACTGCTCCCAGTTAAAACAAGAAATGATTTTTAGACCTTGTCAAAGTCTGGGCTCGCTGGAGCTGCTCAAATTCAGTTCCAAGACTTTAGGACTGCTGACATCCAGAGTAAAAACAGTCATTTTATTATAATATACTATTAGGAAAATGAAGAAAAAGGATCCCCACATTACAGCTCGCATATAAAAATATATCTTTATTAACTATGTTTCAGTCACTTGACCTTCGTCAGGTGTATAATATACTTTATAGTATGTTAAAAGTAATATAC
This sequence comes from Carassius gibelio, assembly GCF_023724105.1. Lineage (NCBI taxonomy): Eukaryota > Metazoa > Chordata > Actinopteri > Cypriniformes > Cyprinidae > Carassius > Carassius gibelio. The sequence continues at coordinate 1,960,685 of NC_068415.1, forward strand.
AACAAAGATAATGTTACGAGCAATATAAATATTGAAATAAATACTCTAAAATAATTAAATTATAAAAAAATATATTATATTTATATATTTCATATAAATCTTCATTTACACAATTTTTTTAATTAAATTATATATATATATATATATATATATATATATATATATATATATATATACAGTACAGACCATTTTAATGTTTTTGAAAGAAGTTTTTCTGCTCATCAAGCCTGCATTTATTTGATCAAAAATACAGAAAAAAATGTAATATTGTGATATATTATTACAATTTAAAATAATTGTTTTTAAATTTATTATACTTTAAATGATCATTTATTTCTGTGATGCAAAGCTGAATTTTTAGGATCATTATCACATGATCCTTTAGAAATCATTCTAATATGATGATTCATTATCAAAGTTGGAAACAGTTCTGCTGCTTAATATTTTTTCAGAACATGTGATACTTTTTTAGGATACTTTGATGAATAAAAAAAAAAAAAAAAAAAAAAAAAAAGCTATGTTTTTTAAAATGTAAATATTTTGTAATAACAATAAACACTAATGGTCAGTAATTTGGGGTCAGTAATTTTTTCTTTTTAAATAAAATCAATACTTTTATTCAGCAAGGATGAGTTAAATTGATAAAAAGTGATAGTAAAGAAAATATATTATTAGAATATATATTATTAGATTTTTTTTTATTTTGAATAAATGCAGTTCTTTTTAACCTTTTATTGATCAAATATATTCGACAGCAGAACTGTTTCCAACACTCATAATAAATCAGAATATTAGAATGATTTCTAAATGATCATGTGATCGACTGATGTTACATGTGACACTGAAGGCTGGAGGAATGATGCAGAAAATTCAGCTTTGCATCACAGGAATAAATTATTTTTTTAAAGTATATTCAAATACAAAACTAGTATTTTAAGTTGAAATAATATTTCACAATATTACATTTTTTTCTGTATTTTTGATCAAATAAATGCAGGCTTGATGAGCAGAAGAAACTTCTTTTAAAAACACTAAAAATAGTAATAGTAATCTGTACTATATATATATATATATAGTGGTGGCCAAAATTATCACACTAGTATTTTCAGCAGATAAAAAATTTAAGTCAGTATATCAGTAATAATAATATAATGTTGCTGGTTTGTAAGTGCTGAGTGCTTCCTCTTCAAATCACAGTGCAATCAAATAATAAAACACGATTTTCTCCAATAATCAATGCAGAATATATAATATCATCAGATTCTGTCTGGGCCTGTTATTAAATGCAGAAAACCCAAACAGGGTGGAGTTCGGCCTCGCTGCTCAATACTTCAGGAACAAGACATAATCCCAAAAGCATAACAGACGTAAAAAGCACCATGAAACCAAACTGTTTCAATGTCTAAACACGCCGTGACCGTGAACCATCTGTGTTCCCCAGCGAAACTCACACGCCTCCAGATGAGCTCTACTGCAATGCCTAAACCTCGAAAAATAAGTCCATCCTCAGAGATTCCCATCATCCTGTCTATCGGAATTATATTCGGGAACGTCCAATAGCGATCTGCGTTGTAAAAAAAACGTGGTCTGAGAGTTATCAGTAAACACAGACATAAATCAGCTCTCGCTCGCAGCGACGGGCGTCTTTCTATTACAGTGTTGCGTTGCGGCTGGATTGATTCGGGGTTTACCACAGGATGGAGCTGGTAAACTTTCCCAGCTTTTTGGCCATTGATTTTCAAGATGCAAGAAGACAAATTACGTCCATTCTTTGAGTTGCATGGTGCGGATGGCCGGCGCCTGTAGTCGAGTTGACAGTACTGATGGGATCCCGTCTGTTAGCCATTCAACAAAACCAGAGTGTTAATGCTCATACCAGCACACGGGTTGTGACCTTAAATGTCTGTTTAAGATCCTTCTCTGGGCCAAGCATGGCCACTTTTATTGTTTAACCTCAATGCATCTGTCACTCAATACGCCCTAGTTACAAGACACAACTTAAACACATCCTCACGACGTTCGGTTTGCGATCCATAAGGAATGGCAACTTTATTGCGCTCATAAAAACCATGTATTTCCAAGGAACGACTCAAACTGACTGAGATTGCACTCAGATGCAATTGAGATGAATGGGATTGGATTAATGCGTCCCTCGTTTTTCAAACCCGGGGATTTTCCTTCGAGAAGCAACTCAAATTCAAATATTTGTCAACTCCCGTTAGAAACATTTAATAGTAATAAAATTTATGGCGGCGCTTTCTGCAGGATGCTGCCAGAGAGAAGCATCATTGTGGAAAGGTAATAAATGCTACCAGTGTTTTGGGCCGTTTTGAGTTATTATCTAACCATGAAGCCCAGCAAGAGAGAGTTTATATCCAAGGCTGATATTAAGAATTTAGTATTTTATTCCATTTAGAAATAAATCCTCCATTAAGATGGGAGAAATCGGTGCAGCCGCTATACCTATGTACATATATATCCCCCCTCCTTTACAAACCCTAAAAGCATTTACACGATAAATAATTCCACAAAAGGGACGGTGGGAATAGAGGAACCTGAGCACTAAATCAGCCCGTCTTTCGGCAGGAAGTTCAGTGACGGTAACAGGAGGTTCCTCAGGAATCCACTGAAGCAGCACTTCCAATATTGCGTTCCCATATGGCCGAGATGCAATAGCTGGTATCTGGAGACAGGTAAAATAGAGATGTCAGGCTTGACATATTCATTCCAAGAACTACAATCATTCTTTAGATTTATACTTTAAAATAATGTTAAGTAATATATAAAATGTATTGCATTTTATGAGTATATATATATACGTATCTATATGTATATATATCTATATATATGTATCGTTTTTTATTTTAACAATGTTTTTATTTCAACCATTATAGTAAAAATAAAACATAATAAATATACAAATATTTATTTTGTATACATTTTTTATACAATACATTTATTTTACAATACAGTAAAAAAATAAAAAATAAAAAAAAAATAAAGGTACACATATATATATATATTTCTTTTTAATCTGGAACTATTTAGATTTTGAAGGTTGTGCGTCAATTAAAAGTAATTAAACATAACATAAAAATTTTACATTTAACATTAACATGTAAAATTAAAATACATTTTAAAATTAAAACCCTAAAAAATATTTTATTTATTTGTCTGCATCACATTTGAAAATGCTGTAAATATGTGAACATGTTAATTTTTTTCAAGTATTAACTTAAAATATATTTTATATCAAATAACATAATTTAATTATTGATTATATTTATGTTATATTAAATATTTGTAATATTCAATCCTAAATATTTAAGCACAAAGAAAGAGCCAATTAATAAAAAAAGCTTGGGAATCCCTGAATTAGATTTTTATTTTATTTTTTAAATGGGCAACACATTTCAGGCATTAATGTGAGTTTGCTATAGCAATATTTGACTGTTCATTAATATTAACCAAACAGCTAACCAATGATTTTTGAAAGATTATGAAGACTTTTTTTCCATTAACAACATGAACTAATCATTTGCAATAGACCAAGAACACGATTTAAAATAAATGTCAGTTCTCTTTCACTGATTTCCATTACTATATACTCTATGTCATGTTATAAAAGAGTTACTCATTTAATGGGCCGGCGTTCAAAGCGTGAACGAACAGCATGGTGTCACACGTTATAAAGTTATTGAAACACAGAGCTCAGTGTGTTGTGAATCTGATAATATGGGACAAAGGTGGTCAGGGAATCGTAACCTGCGTGAAATATGGGCCGTGCAGGGCTTGTAAAAGCCTTGTGATAAATTAGTTTGTATTCCTCTGTTTTTCCCCTTTTTCTTCATCCTAAAAAACCTAGGGTGTTTTCTTTCGGACGTGCAGCTTTTCTCCTCTTTGTCCATTTGGATGCTCAAGCTGTGCACGCAGAACATCAGACCCCAAATTTAAGGGCCTTCGGAGACCTGTACAGCTCCCTGATGGAAATCTCTCAAGCCACCTAACAGGGAGCCTACAAGGTCACGGAGGAAACCCACTTTTTAGGAGAAAAAAAACAACAGAAAACATCCGCAGGCCGGCTGCAGCGGTGACATCAATCAACCGCAGAATCTGCAGAGGAACTGTTGTTAAACGCATTACCGTTTCATGACAGTTAAGAGGTAATTTGGCAGATTATCATGAATGCTCTCATGGGTGCGCAGATAAGTGGTTGTTATTTATGTGCAGATGCGCCGAGGGTCGTCCAACACAAGCGTAAATAATAAAAATCAAACGTGTTACCAACAAGGAAAGCATCAGGATTACTAGTGTGCATACGAACGAACGGACAAATTTCAGTTAGAAAAGTCGCTTTAGATGAAACATACGCCAAATGCATATCTGCAAATTATAAAAATCCCCAACAACGTTACAGTGAGTTTTGCACCATTCAAAGTTACCTAAAAAAATATAAAAAATTTTGTTCTTTCTAGCAGGGAATTTACAGTAAAGTTTGTACAGCGTAGTTTGTGCTCATTTTTATGTAATGGTGCTAAATATTAACTATAAACCAAGAAAAGATGGTTTATGAGGCAAAAAGATTGTGTGACAAAACTACATTACCCATCATTCTCAGTGGCTTAGATCAGGGTTAACTAAAACTAGTTAAAAACAAGATTACCAAAACATTAAAACAAAATCTTATTTTATTTCAGTTAGCAGTTAGGCGTTTTAGTGCCACGTAAAATAAAATAAAAAAACAAAGGTTACGAGATTTAAGTCGTAATATTTTGGAGAATGAAGTCAAAATATTGAGAATAAAGCTTAATTTATAATGAAAGTAATTTGTCATTACTGTAATCAGAAAGACTCACATGCAGCTTAAACTGAAGCGAATACAGCGATCTGTCATTAAAGAGCATGTGCAAAAGGCTAGAATATACTCTCAAAATATTATAACTTTAATCTTTATTGTCAAACCATTTTGACTTTATTCTAGTAATATTTAGACATTATTTTCAAAACATTTCGACTTTATTCTCGAAACATTTTGATTTAATTCTCGAAACATTGTGACTTTATTCTCGAAACATTGTGACTTTATTCTCGAAACATTGTGACTTCATTCTCGAAACATTGTGACTTCATTCTCGAAACATTGTGACTTCATTCTCGAAACATTGTGACTTTATTCTCGAAACATTATGACTTCATTCTCGAAACATTGTGACTTTATTCTCGAAACATTGTGACTTCATTCTCGAAACATTGTGACTTCATTCTCGAAACATTGTGACTTCATTCTCGAAACATTATGACTTTATTCTCGAAACATTATGACTTTATTCTCGAAACATTGTGACTTCATTCTCGAAACATTGTGACTTTATTCTCGAAACATTATGACTTCATTCTCGAAACATTGTGACTTTATTCTCGAAACATTATGACTTCATTCTCGAAACATTATGACTTTATTCTCGAAACATTGTGACTTCATTCTCGAAACATTGTGACTTTATTCTCGAAACATTGTGACTTTATTCTCGAAACATTATGACTTTATTCTCGCAACATTATGACTTTATTCTCGAAACATTGTGACTTCATTCTCGAAACATTGTGACTTCATTCTCGAAACATTGTGACTTTATTCTCGAAACATTGTGACTTTATTCTCGAAACATTATGACTTCATTCTCGAAACATTGTGACTTTATTCTCGAAACATTGTGACTTCATTCTCGAAACATTGTGACTTCATTCTCGAAACATTGTGACTTTATTCTCGAAACATTGTGACTTCATTCTCGAAACATTATGACTTTATTCTCGAAACATTATGACTTTATTCTCTAAACATTATGACTTTATTCTCGAAACATTGTGACTTCATTCTCGAAACATTGTGACTTTATTCTCGAAACATTATGACTTCATTCTCGAAACATCATGACTTTATTCTCAAAACATTATGACTTCATTCTCGAAACATTGTGACTTTATTCTCGAAACATTGTGACTTTATTCTCGAAACATTATGACTTCATTCTCGAAACATTGTGACTTTATTCTCGAAACATTTTGGCTTAATTCTCTAAACATTTTGACTTTATTCTCATAATATTTAGACTTTATTATCGAAACATTTCAACTTTATTCAGGAAACATTTTTAATTTATTCTTGAAACATTTTTACTTTATTCTCGAAACATTTTTACTTTATTTCTCGAAACATTTCGACTTTATTCTCGAAACATTTCAACTTTATTCTCGAAACATTATGACTTCATTCTCGAAACATTTCAACTTTATTCTGAAAACATTTTTACTTTATTCTCGAAACATTTCGACTTCATTTTCGAAACATTTCGACTTTATTCTCGAAACATTTTGCCCTTATTCACGAAACATTTCGACTTTATTCTCGAAACATTATGACTTTATTCTCGAAACATTTCGACTTTATTCTCGAAACATTTTTTACTTTATTCTCGAAACATTTTTACTTTATTCTCGAAACATTTCGACTTTATTCACTAAACATTTCTACTTTATTCTCGAAACATTATGACTTTATTCTCAAAACATTATGACTTCATTCTCGAAACATTGTGACTTTATTCTCGAAACATTGTGACTTTATTCTCGAAACATTATGACTTCATTCTCGAAACATTGTGACTTTATTCTCGAAACATTTTGGCTTAATTCTCTAAACATTTTGACTTTATTCTCATAATATTTAGACTTTATTATCGAAACATTTCAACTTTATTCAGGAAACATTTTTAATTTATTCTTGAAACATTTTTACTTTATTCTCGAAACATTTTTACTTTATTTCTCGAAACATTTCGACTTTATTCTCGAAACATTTCAACTTTATTCTCGAAACATTATGACTTCATTCTCGAAACATTTCAACTTTATTCTGAAAACATTTTTACTTTATTCTCGAAACATTTCGACTTCATTTTCGAAACATTTCGACTTTATTCTCGAAACATTTTGCCCTTATTCACGAAACATTTCGACTTTATTCTCGAAACATTATGACTTTATTCTCGAAACATTTCGACTTTATTCTCGAAACATTTTTTACTTTATTCTCGAAACATTTTTACTTTATTCTCGAAACATTTCGACTTTATTCACTAAACATTTCTACTTTATTCTCGAAACATTATGACTTTATTCTCGAAACATTTTTACTTTATTCTTGAAACATTTTTACTTTATTCTCGAAACATTTTGACTTTATTCTCGTAATATTTAGACATTATTTTCAAAACATTTCAACTTTATTCTGAAAACATTTTTACTTTATTCTCGTAACATTTAGACTTTATTCTCAAAACATTTCAACTTCATTCTCGAAACGTTTAGACTTTATCCTTGAAACATTTCGACTTCATTCTCGTAACATTTTGACGTTATTCTTGTAATATTTAGACTTTATTCTTGAAAAAGCCGAAGAGTGAACTGACTCCAGCATGTGGCTAAAATCAGCCTAATGCTAGTGTAATTTGCACATTATATATTTTTAGTCAAGTAGCATATGGATGTCATGTCATAAAACATTTTTATTATGACTGAATTTGTATTTAACATGATTCAAATTTAATAAAACATTTTTAAAAAATGTATAGACATTAAAAACAAAAAATGATAAAACTTACAAAAACACAACAAAATAACCAATACTTTCAACTTTAAAATGAAAACAGAAAATATAACAATAAAAACTAATTCAAACTATTAATAATAACTATAACACATCTAAGTGATACTAAAAAAAATAAAAAATAAAACACTGGCTGAAATACACAGATGGATTACTGACCTAAAACACTTTGCTTTTCATTATGCATCCACAAAAATGCTTCCTGTCTTTGTCTGTAAAAAAAAGATATTTAAAATAATTTCAAGGAGGATTTAAAGGCATCATGACTTCAATAAAATATCTATCTACCTCATTAAGAATCATTAGCACTGAAAATTATATGATCACATTACAGTAACGTTTGCGAGAGTGTGCCATACGCCACGTCACCTCACAAAAACTGTGCCCTTTATATGTCAATAACCCTACTTACCCTACTTAGTTTCTGAAACTGGCACAATAAAAATAAAATAAAACTTTCCTATTAAAAAGAAGAAAAAAATTCCAGATCTCAGATCAGCAGTAAAGAAGTGACGAATGCGAATCTCTTGTTCACTGCATATATGTTCAGTCGTGTCATTTACATAATAATTTTTATATCAGCATTAAACCTGTACAATTTATATCACTGTATTTTAATCACCTTTTTTCCTTCACTAGTTCATTTTAAAGCTCCTGCGGTGCAATAAATGAATTTTTCAAATATTCCAAGAAGTCTCTCAATTAATATGAGCTCATAATAAAAGCCACTTGTGTAATAATTAAAAAAGCGCAGTTTAAAACAGTTTCAGATGGGGTATAGCATGTCATACTGCTGCTATCCAGTCGCTAATTCCACACAGGCCTCCTGCTAATAATCTCTAATGCTGATTTAACATATGTCTGCACGAACTGATCGAGTTTCATCATCTCTCCCTGCAATGACACACGCGCTGATGCCCAGAAAACAACCTGTACGCCAAACACATAAACAAAAGACAATGCCGCAGTGGCTCTGAAATCATGAAAACATATGGAGCATCTCTTTGAAGTGCACAGGGAGCCGTTTGGGCCGCTGCGTCTCCTGACTTTGTTTACTTTTAAAAGTCAGCCTCACCATTAAAATAAAAGGAAATGGTCAGACTATGCTGGCGAGAACATCAGCCCAGTTCATTATATCTGCCTGAGTGGAGAAAGCTCTCTTCAGAAACACAACATCTGTTAAAAGGTATCAATCTTAAATGTTCAAGGGGACGCTAGAGTTTGTACCAGGTGTGTTATTACTGAAGTGGCATGATTTAAGCATGCTGATAGTTTAAATGGCATTAAAGTTTAAAACCTTCTAAGCAAGATTCTGTAAGAATATGTCAAAAGTGCACAATTTATGAAAGCATTGGGAAGCATTCTGTTCTTGCTTCATTTAAAATGAGACAAATGCATTGATTAATTTTCATACACAAATAATTATGTAGCATCTTTTTGTAGCGATATACCAAATTATATTTAAAATTTTACTAATATAATAATTTGTTAAATGCAGCTTTTCTTGACTGTATTTGACTATTTTAAAATTGTACTTCATGTAAAATTTGTACTTTAAAAAGTTCAACATTGCTGATTATCTGACATTTAAATATTTAAATATTTTTGTTTAGATTTTTCACACAGACTGTTTGGTTATTAAAAACATTTTAATATTCTAACTAGTTTTTGAGGCAAATACATATAAATATGACTAGAAAATATTAATAATTATAATTTAATTAAATATAATTATTATTGTTATTATTATTACTACTACTACTACAAACTACTAAATAAAAAAGTAGTAAAAAAGTACTCATACAAGTAATAAAAAAAATATTACTAAAAAATAAATAAAATTATTTGAAAAATATTTGTATAATAATTGTACTTTACATTATAACTGTAAACTTTCAATACTAATGTTTATGGGAGTTAACCTCTTCATTGTCAAATGTGAAACCATCAAACTTTTTTTTGAAGGAAAGCCGCAGGGAGCCCTTAAAGTACTTTTGTTAAACGCTTCTCATAACAAGTTTAGGGAGATGGTTGCCATATGTTGTGTTCCCAAATGCACGCTAAAGCGACCCGAACTCAGAGCAGATGCAGTGATGAAGTTTATGTGGAGACAATAGAGATGTTGTGAGACACTGAAATAATGAGCTGCTCACGTGTAGATGAACATAATGCCATGCTTCACTCTGAAACACACAGTGAACAAATTTAACTCAAAATTGAAACATTTAATCCTGAAAGTAAATTAAAGACCTTTATAAGACCAAAAAATCAACTTAATCAAAGGGAAAACTCTTATAACTTATTTTTCTGACACAATTGACAGTTGTTTGTTCTTGTTTTAAGCATAATTTATTTTTGTTAAATTTCTCAAACAAGAGAAACGATTTAAGGATGTTTAGATAATTGTTCTGAAAACTGGAGACAGATTCTGATGAAGATGCAGATTTTTTTGCCATGACCATGCATTTAAGACTGTGCTGATTTAAGACCTTTTAGGCCTTAATTCGAGGAAGGCTGAATAACAACTTTTCAACCCTATCATTCTGTATCTTGAGGGACATTTTTGTCTTTTTTTGGGATCATTTTGGCTCTGCTAATGCGAACAGCAAAAACTTTAAATTCAGAGTGTGGTTTGTATGTGTATACTGAGATTGTTTTGTTGTCTTTTTTAAATCACACTGCACAAAACATAATGCATTGAAATTAATGTTATTACTAATCAATGGCATATCAAAGACAGCAATTCATTAAATAATTAAATAAAAATCTGCTTAGAATTTGGCATACAGATTTTGTGTTTGTGTGTGTTTTGTTTTTGTTGTTTTTCCCCCCATAAAATAACAGCAGTAGCATGGAAATAAATTGGAATTTAAAGTGTTAAAATTCTGAAATTTAAACAATTATGGTATTAATCAGGACTGATGTTGGTAAAAATACCTCTCTCAATTCAAATTGATTTTTTTTTAAATAAATACTATTTTTATGACCTGTTTCACCTCTATGTAACTTTTATGCACAAGGGTCAAGACCTACAGAATCACAGTAATTAAACGGCAGACATTATTATTTTTTTCTATTTGCCTTTTCGTTTCTATTTCAATTTACCGTGCAGCTCTACCTTAACACACTTTCTAACAAATACAATAATAAATAAATAAAATCAATGTGTGCAAAATGCCAAATTATTATAGTTCTGTTGAACTTTTATGCACAAAGCTAAGCAATTTAATTAAATAGCAGCCTTTGCTATTTCCTTCCATTTACTTTTCGGTTTTATTTTTGATTAAATGCACAGGCCTAGCCTGAAACGCTTTCTAACAAATACCAAAAAAAAAAATGTATGTGTGAAAAAAAAAAAAACCAAGCTTTTCGGCTCAATCTTGAAATGACATCCTCTCTGAAGCTGAGCAGCAGGACTTTAGCTGCTTCCTTTCTGGACCCCGGCGGAATAAACCATTAAACCGTAGGGAGGAGAGAAAACCTGTAGAGCACTAAAATAAAGTTATGTCAAAACCATTCAGCTCTTCCTGCTGCCGCTGCTCAACCTTGCGAATATCCTCCAAGGGGCCAAGAACATTACAAGCCATTCAGTTTATATGAATGGGCACTAACAGACTTTTTTGCCATTCTGATATGTCTAAATTTGCAGGCATATCCTGTGGTCCATCAGAAACAGCCTTAGTTTCAATTTAGTGTCTCCCTTAAGGACCGAGCTTCCTATTTCGAGTGGAAATTGTATAAAGTTTTCCCCCCTAGTGTTCATATCTTTACTGCTTCAAAAGCAAGGGACCCTTTTACTTCGAAAGATGAATGAGCTGACAGTTTGATGTCTTAAGCAAGATTGCAAATCATTCTGAATCAATAAAAAAACTTCAGTCTCATTCACGATGCCTGCGCATATAATGCATCTGTCAAAGAGATGGCCGAGGTTTAATTTTATCACAGAACTCTATAAAATCGAAAGGGGAAAGGCCTTGTGATTTTATAGCTGCGCCTCTGTACTGTAACTCTCGCCGAGGGCTAAAGCAAATGATTCTGAAGCGGCGATTCTCCACCAATGTCACAGTTTTTAAGCAGCAGATGTTTAAGGGATGATGTCAACGTGTCAGGACAGCCGTATATCTTTCACAGCACTGAAAATACTGGTGAGGTGGATCCGTAAAGATGGACCTGAGGATTGAGTCGTCATCATTGTAATACCATCTGCGTTCGTTCTAATTCGCCGTTTCATAACCGTAATCATGTTATAGTCACGCGCTGCATTAAAAAACAGTCATGCAAATCCCCACAAGTGCTGTAAAAAAAATACAACTACATTTTTTACACTTTACGGAGTCACAATTACTGAGAAAAACGTTCTCGTCAAAACTTTTGCAATATGCATTTGTTAGTTTACTAAACATCTTGTTCAGCAATTAAATACATAATAGACTGATCTATTATTTTGGTAGCCATATGTGTTTATATAATTACATCAAAGCCCATATTAGACCATCAGAAAGTCCCAGACATAGTTGTCTGAACAACTCAATTTAAATTTAACGATATTCCTGGAAGGTTACGAGTTTGTGAGTTCCCATAATAAATAATGTGGTTACTGTTATAGGATTATTGTTTATTGCTGCTTGCAGGCTTTTGCTATTGTTTTCTCACTATTGTTAGTTATTTTTGTGTTGTGCTGTTTGAACTGAGGCTTTTATACAGCGATCTGTCACGCCACATCAAAGAGCATCAAACATTTAGACATTTAGTTTGAATTTCCTGTGAAAAAATTGACATATTTTGAAAGATGGGACTTATTTGGGACATATTTATATAATTTATAGTTAGGGCTGTAGCTATCGAATATTTTTGTAATCGAGTAATCTAACAAAAATTGCATCGATTATTCGAGTAATCGGATAAAATGTGTTTATGCTTAATTAAAGTGCAATATTAATAACGCAAGAGAAAATAAGACTCCTGGGTCTCTTATAATGAACAAAAAATATTTGTAGTTTTTAAATGCATCGAATGCAATGCATACATCAAATAGAAACATTTAATTATTACCCATTGTTTCTCTGTCTGTACTTGTACTGTGAACAATGACAATAAAGTTAACAGATGAATTGAGTGCATTTAAGTGCCATTCAGTTGGGGTTTAAAATAAAGCATTTTCTGAGATGCACATTAAACATTAAACACATAAAACGATAATTTAATTTATCTTTTAGTTATTAAAAATTAAGCAAACTTAACTTTTTGTTAAACAAAGGGGATTTAATATTAAAAATAAAACATGGAAGAAATGTTGTGTGATTAAACCTTAAAAAAGAACGGACTTTTATTTTGACGGGTTGACGTACCTTTACAGTTCTGTGTATGTGATGTGACGACGGTCAAATGCTCATGAAGTGACTGTCAGAGCAGTTCTGGAGATAAATTTAATTAATAAATTAAAAGAGGCTTCGAGGCAGAGGATCTTGAGTTACTCGAGGAATCGTTTCAGCCCTACTTATAGAGTTACTAGCTGACAATCTGTAGTTGCCTTCATGAATTTATTGAACGAGTGAGGCATTTTGCATTATGTGAATAAACAAATATAAATTGCAAAAACAACATAATGTTACTTTGGACAATTTAAGACAATACTTGAGGGAAACTAAAGATCTGAATGCATTAAAGGTCACCTATATGTGTCTGTGAGTTTCAGCTCAAAATACCCCATGAAATCATTTTTAAATAACCTATTTTGAGTGGAAGCAGTTTTAGTGCATGTCTCTTTAAATGCAAATGAATCTTCTCCAGACAAGAAAAGTGCCTTTACAGCTCATAACTGCTAAAAAAAAAAAAGAAAACTATCGTGACACTTTAAAGCCACACACTTCTGATAGACAGTTTTCTGAGTGAAGCATGTGTATAGAAAGCGGCTGTCACATGCATGTGAGTGCGAATGATCTCTTTCACACACGAGTTTATGTTAAAAACACACATAAGTTACAAAAACACAGTCGGTTTTATTATGTCTGTTATATCTGTTATGCTTATGGCAGTGTCAATCAACAATCATGGGTGGGGCTGGTAAACTGTGATGTCACACTTTGTAATTTCATTTGGTGTTGCTACTGGTTCAAAAACTGCAAATGCGAACTACAGATATTTTTTTTATAATTTGTGTAATTTTTTGTGATTTTGTCATTTTGTAATCTTGTGGTGTTCCTGGTCAAAAATGACCTGACTACAAAAATCGTGCATAAATCTCACATTATGCATTTTTATTGCATTTAATCTTTTTGTCAACTTGTTTTCCTTCAACAAGCACAGGTTTTGTATCTATTGTAGGCCTCAGTGATCTGAGCTTATACCAAAATGATCCACAAATGCTTTTTTAACTCAAAGACTGAGGTGCATGAGCATAAATCAATGAAGTGCACAATCAATCGTGTCCCAAAACGAATACAAAACTAACGTTAAATATAAATAAACTAGTTGACCAACAAAATTAAATCCAATATTTGGAGATCCTGACAAACGGTTGGTCATTTTTTATAAAAAAAAAAAAAAAAATGCGTCACAGCACTTGAATATTTCTTTTTTTTCTTTTTAAAGAATTCAGAAAAGTTTAATGTTATTTCTTCATCCCGAACCCAACCCTAAATCCCAACTCCTCACTAACTGACCATTAAGCTGCTATTTTCGTCAAACCCATCTAATCTATTTTACGTGCTCAGTTGTAAAATCTTACTCATCTGACCTAAAATAAAACATGGTGTGGGAATGATAAAGTATCATCTGGTGGTGAACTGGATACTCGTTCAGGGACGGCGCGGGAGAAGGCTGTCCCCTGCACATGTTGCTCTGGTGTGACCGTAATGAGCGCCGCGCCTTTGCTCCTGAGCTTAATCTCTCTGCCCGGAGAGGAGCCTGCCGCGTAATTAACATTGCAGGCATTGCAGTCTGACGTGTTGAATAATTACCCGCTCCTCAATGACATGCCAGTTCCTGCGTTACTGCAGCGCACAGGTGAAATTGTAACCTTATACCGAGCAGCTGCCGCTTCAGGGAGGCCATCACGAACGACTTGACCTTAGAGAGATGCTAGCAGAGGAGACGCTGCAGAAGACTGGAGAAAAATGAGGCACAGACGACACCAGTGACTTGTTACTTTTCAAAGACAATATTAAAAAATGAATACAAAAACCATGATATTTAAATATGTGTAAGTTCTGATATATGTACGGTAGGAAATGTACATGGAACACAAAATAAAATTAAGACTATTTTCAGACCATTTTTTTTTTTTACCAAGATAATAAAGCAATTTTTTTTCTCATTGCCGTAGCTTTTGATGAAATTCAAAAAATTTGGATGAACATCATTTTACAATTATAAAAAACTCAATATTAAAATAAATTATATATTTTTTTAATATTAATATTTTTTAATAATTTATTCAAATATTCAACTCCAAAATTTATGAATAATTGTATTTATAATTTATTTATAGTTTAAAAATGTACCTTTTAAATGTAATTTATTATTATAATATTATATAAATGCATTTAATTAAACAATTTACATTGGCGAACATTTGAAAGAAATTAATACTTTTATTCAACAAGAACGCATCGAATTCATTAAACATGCCAGTAATTAAATTTGTTTAAAATAAACGCTTTTCTTTTTAAGCTCATCAAATTGTGCAGCACAACTGTTTTCAACATTGATAATAATCAGAAATTTTATCTTAAGCAGCAAATCAGTATATTAGTTTCATATTAATTTCTGAAGATCATGTGACACTGAAGAAAACTTAAATTTTAAAATATATTCTATATATATTTCTGATCAAAGAAACGCAGCTTGGGTTAATTCTATAATTATTTGTCAAACGTTTAAAATTTCTTCATAGTGGCTCTTGATCTTTATCATAATGTCATTAACATAGCTGCTCTATTTTCTTTCCGGTAAACTGTGAGAGCATGTATTAATATAGCTCATGTTCTTGTACCATTACGATTTTAGTGCATGCAAACTGTTAAAGAAGAACCCCCCTGTGATGTTCTTTATGGGTCCCATTTGACTCACTGTGATTCCTCGCGTCTGATCCCATTCAACAATTTGCCTTGAACTGGGAAAGAGGATCGGCTCGGGTTTCCCATCGGAGTGGACTCTCATCTCACACTACTTTGAAAGTGTCTCCTGACATTCTAATTAAGCTCCCAACGCCGTCCCTCTGGGAGGTTGCCCTTCCAAAGCCATCCGGCAGCTCAGCGCTGAGTTATTTGCACTGGTTTTGTGGGCAAACTTAATAATTCCCCTAAGAAAAAAGAAAGAGTCTATCAATCCTGTGCAGAAGGCCAGTTACAGCAGTGGAGGAACAGGTTGAAATCAAATCAGCGCCGGGCTCAACCATGAATCCTTGATGTGTTTGTTTGCCGTAATGTTCAGAAATTCCTTCGTTAGGCCGGATTTCCACAGGTGCAAAAGCACAACGTTTTGTTTTTGTTTGCTGTCGGCCAATTAGCAATTTCTGTAGTTTATCAGCAACAAATCTCAATGTGTTTAACTGAAAGAAATCTGAACAAAGTTGTTTATTACAATTCAAGATTACTATATATTTATAGTTTAATTCTCTTATTATGGATTTAAAAATTTAATTCAGATAGATGTCTTCTAAATGTCCAGGTCATATTACACTCAAAAAATTAAATTAAAGCATATACATTAATTTATATAAATATTAATGTATATTTTATTAAATATTTTTATTAAAAACTTAAAATAAACACTATGTACAGTTTGAAAAGTTAATAAATTATTTTTTGCATAAAAAATGTGTGACTTTTCAAGATAAAATCCTCATGACTGTAACACAAAACAACAATATATTACTAAAATGTCGAGTGTTTATTTAAAGTATGTGTACTATTTGTACTATTTTTAGTTTATTAATTTATGCTGATTTAAATGGAAAAGAAAAATCTTCAGTCAGATATTTAAATGATTGTAATACTAAAAAATAAATAATATAAATAATTATTGAGAATTACAGTGGAATGAAATGGGAAAACAAATCAATTTAATATTTTAAAATTATTGTATTATAGTACTGAGAACCTAATAAACTATTGTGAATTGTGTTAATTGTTCAAAACATATTTATGGGGGAAAAAATATAAAAGTAAGACGATAAAGCATTTTGCCCAAAATTTAAATAATAAGCTGTTTTCTCTTTAAATACATGCAAAAATAATTGCAGTGTTTATGCATACATTATAACTGCACTAGTATGTTAAAGTTGTTTCATTTAATTCATCATAATGTCTTTCAGTTATTGTACTGCAGTAACAAAAATCTAATAAAAATCACTTTTGAGAATTGCAAAAGGCTTAGAAGTGAAATATCCATTAATTACTTTTTTTTTTTGCAATGTAAATTATCACTAGAGTGGGGAAATATGCATAGCATCATATTCAAAGTTGCCCAGTAACAAAGGTTTTAAGATCATAAAATGCGACTCCAGTCCATCTCTCGCTCTCTCCTGATCCAAGCAATATGACCTCTCGCTGTTGTCACTTCAGAGATTTATTGAGGCCACATGCATTGTGATGGTCTGGAGGACCTGCCTGTGACCCTCCTTTATGAGCTCTCTGGACTAATGCCACACAATGTCTGTAAGTTAGCCTGTGCAATTATAAAGCCTGTGGACTGAAAGAGGGCTGTCATTAGGATGTGCTTAAGGACAGTCTGGCCCTGGGACAGGACGGCAAATGGACTGGGAGCCGTAAGACGAGCCGAGCCAGAAGGGGATAATTAGAGCGTTTTGTCCGACATTGTTGATATAAATATGACAAAAGCCCCTCCTGTTCCTCACCAACACGCACTCATTTACCCACTCTACGAGCCGCCCATAGACATCAGCCTAATCATCATGTTCAACAGGTGCTGGGCAAATGCAAGGGGCATGAAACCGATACTATGTTTCCTGCAAACTGACAAACGTGCTAATTAATCCTGATCTTTTTTCTGTTTTCCCCCCACTTATTGTGTGAGGCCTTGCTGAAAGCAGTTTTCCTGCAGTCGGTTTAGTGCTAAAAGAGTCAAAAATTACGATTCTGTCATCATTTATTTATTTATCGTTTATTTTTTTGTCGTTTCAAACTCATGCCGTTTGATTTTTTTTTCGGTTGAGCTCCGAAAAAGAAAAAAAAAAAATTTCCCCCAAAATAACCAATTAAATAATTTTCTCTTGAAATAAATAGAAAAAAAATAACAATTGAAGAATTTATATATCATGGTAGTATTTGTTATGCCTTCTTCAAATTCCGCTGCTTTAAATGGAAAATGTTTTTAATTATAATACAGTAATGAGAATCTGATTAACTTTTACGAATTACAAAAAAACCTCAGAAGTCAAATATCAATTAATTAAAGATATTAAAATGAGCCAAGAAACAGTGCATAAATTATTTTGAACCACATTCAACTATTTTCTGGCTAAATACATACAAATAAAAAAATATTTAAAATATTTATTCATACATCATGCTAGTATTTGTTGTACTATCTTTAAATTAATATTTTTTTATATATCATATTACAGTAATGAGAATCAAATAAAAAATAATGCAATATATATATAACTAAATTTAAGACAATAAAACATCCCCGCACCCCCCAAAAAATGAACATTTTTCTCTTTAAATAAAAAAAAAAGAAAAAAGAAAAAAAGTACTCTCCTAAATTATATTACATTCAATGGGGGAAAAAAGCTCAGAAGTCAAATAGCTCTTAATTAAAGATATTAAAATCATATTATTTTGCATTATTAATGATCATTTGAGAGGGAAAATGTGTTTAATGACAAAAATAAAGCTGAAAAAGTGCAAAAACAACCAAACTTTAAGCTATTGTTCACTATAATCTTATTCTTCTTCTAAACTGAATTTGACATATTTGTCACATGAGCTAAATTTTGTAGGACATATTTAATCAAGTGTCATATAGTAAGTGATGGTCAGCCATTCAGGTTCAGAACGACATGAGGGTGAGTAAATGATGACAGAATTTATTTTTTGGGTGAACTATCCCTGTAAGGGAGGGTGTAATATAACAAAATCTCCTTCAGACCATGTCAGTTAAATCCTGAAAATGAAAGATTGATTTGCTTTTGCAAACCAGCATGGAAATGAAACCCAACATGTTGCTTTTAAATTCCAACAAATGATATGTGTGGTAACAGAATACATGTCAGTAGTGAAAGCACTGATTCATCAGCCGTGATGAAGAGGATTTTCCCTTCTTTCTAATTTTATGGAGCTACACGGTGAATAAAGAGCATCTCACAGGGAAAATATATTTCGAGGTTTAATATCTTAACTATTATTATTTTTCCATGTATCGCATGAAATCCCTTCTTTGTGGTCTGTGTCATCAATTCTGGAAATAGGTTTAGCTTGGGGAACTGAAATTTGGCGCACAAATAAAACTTGTGATCATTTATTCACCTTCATGTCGTTCTGAACCAGTATGTCTTCCTTTCTTCTGTTAAACACAAAAGATGATGTTTATCAAGAACCTTATGAGTCCTCTGCACAATCTGACTCTGCCGTAGCTTAGATCTGAACTGTTTGCTGTTTGCATTGTAAAACAATGGTGACTTGACTCTAAACATGATCATAAATCAGTCCATATGGCTAGTGCACTATATTTCAAGTCTTCTGAAGCCACATGATGTTTTGTGTGAGGAACTGGTGCAACTGGTGAGTTAAACTTTGTAATAACACACAGCAGAACCAATTATGTTTGATTTCATTAAATGCGGGTTTAGATCTGGCGGCCCCTATCGGTAGATGTTGTAACTACACTAAACAGCATTTTACAAAATATGTGTAATTTGGTAAAAGCATTTAAATTTACATTCTTATAAATGTATATACATATATATTTAATATATAAAATATATAAATATATTATTTAATGTGTTTGTAACCATTTTTAATGTTATACAAATAAAAGATATTTAAATGTTATATATTTTATTATATTATACATAAATAAATCAAATATATATTTTAGTAATATATTATAAATACTAAGCATTTGTGTGTGTGTGTGTGAGAATTATTATTATTGAAATAAATAATCAAATTAAAAATGTATTGTTATATATAAAATATTTAATTGTGTGTGTGTGTGTGTGTGTGTGTATATATATATGTATGTATATAGACACACACACACACACTTTTAATTTAATTGCTTATATATTAAATGCTTAGATGTGGTCTAATTTAGTCAAAATTCAAAATCATTTTCATTACATAAAATTATATTAAATATTTTTTTTAATTAATAATAACATAAATATTTATTTTTTATTATTTATTTTAATAATAATATATTTATATTATATTTTACATATATTATACTTTATTTTTTCAATAAATGAAATGTGATTTTTCCAGATTTTATGCAAACTAACCCTTTGCTAAAAAGCATAAATAGTTGCATAGAGTTGCATAGAGATTTTTTAACCACTTCTTTTATCACATTCGGCCTCTAGAGTGATGAATCGAGCATGTTATGTGGGTATCCCATACCTAACATGAGTGTAGTGTCAAGAAACTTCCAGCATCCCGTCCCAAGAATCCCTGGAAGGGGACAAATGGCTAAAGAGGCATGTGAAGCAACTCAAGTCCAGGCCCAAATTCATTGTAAAATAATGGATCACTGGGGAGCAAGAGAGAGAGAGAGAGCTTGAGACAAGAAATAGAAGAAATGTACTACGCTTCCAAGAAACTCCTGGAACGCTAAGAGTACTACAAGTCGTTTTTCCATTTTACTCGAATGGCCTGTTGACCAGAATGTGTGATTATCTTGTTTCATGTCAAATGTCTGATTCGTTGACAGTTTGTCCTCTGGGTTAAAGGAACATGCAATAAAACGTGGACGCGATTCCAGCGGTTTAGCACAAAGCTGGTGTTTGAGGCGAAGCGGCAGCGCACGGCGGAGTGGCGTGAGCCTTTAGGGCAGAGCTGGACGCTTGTGGTTTCTCTTCGTATTTCTACAGAGAGCTTTTGTCCACGCTGGCACTGCAGACCAAGGGTGGGCCTCAGGATCTGAGTGATTTATGAAGACGAGTAAAGAGGCCACGCGGTCGACAGCGCTGTCACATACAGGGGAGGAGGAAACCGCATCAGGACATCAGAAAGGCTACGCGAGCCATGGCCAAAACTGCACGCCGAGGGCCCCTTCATGGCCAAGAAATGAAATCCGAGCACCGTCCGCAGGGACGAGGTGCACCGGGAGGAAGCGAGCACATTTCCATCAAGCAAAAGCTGACAGGGGAAAGTCTGCATATTTCATCCAGCACATGTTTTGCGAGTGCAAAGAGCCAAAACCTTTTCAATTTTTCATCTTATTATTTTGTTACCCTGAATTTACCCATTAATAGCTCACACGCAGCCGCATGCACCTGTGTTAGAGACCCAATCTCACGGCTGTGCGCGCCTCCAGATGTGCATCGCGCATTTCATATCGCATTTATGTCATGCAGGGATATTTGTGAAATATATGAGATCCCACCAATCACCAGAACACTCCATCCAAAATCCTATCAAACGCAAAAATGCAACACATCCATAACGTCCCGAAACAGACTCGCTTATACTCGCTTTGGGATACCGCTTAGAGGTTCGAAATGTTTTCATTCGCATTAAAGTCAGAATCAGAATGGACTGCTTTACTTTCCTAATGCATGTTCCTGTCTTAGATTTTGTATGATGCATTAGTGTAAAAAATTTTATAATCAATATATCAATAATGCAATAATGCTGCACTCAACAAAAAAATGTTATGGTATAAATGTAAGATTTATATATTTGAACTATAGAATTATATATATATATATGTTCCTGATGACATCATCAAGCCCTTTTATTTTCAGCCACACCCCTTTTCTACCATCCAATCAATTCCTGAGGACAAACATCAAGTCCCGCCCTAATCTGTTTTACAGAAATGCACCAAAGTAAAATAGATTCCCAATGCCATTTTCTGTTGACTTTAACAGATTACGCAATATCTGAGAGCGGTTTACAGGCGGATTGCGTAACATTATCAGCACAGTAGCTGAAATATTCCCACTGCATTCAGTAAAAACATGGCGTGTTTTCCTGTAGCGCTTCCGGTCTGTAAGAACGTGGGTTAAAGCTCTCAGTGGCAGCTGAGGTTCAGGAGCTGCGGGTCACGCGGGCCGCGAGCGAGAGACTTCCACTGCACAGCACATTAAGGAAGCAGCTCTAACATTTATGTTTTGAAGCATTGAGCTCAAGTGAAGCTCAACAGCTCCCTGGATCACAGCGAGGAAACACTCGGCTCGGCCTGACAACAGCAGATCAGGGGGTTTCCTGAGAACCACGATGACCCTACACAAAAACTAAAAAAAGTACATTTATGAGGCATTTTTATGTCACTGGGTTGAATGTATAAACTGACATTGGTGAAGCAGATCGCTCTGCTCTAAAAAGAAACGTGAACTGCTTAGCTATAGGCACTTTACTTCTACAGAAGTATCTTAACTGAAGTGGATACCTCAAGTGCATGTTTAAAGTCTTATAGTTTTTGTTAATATTCAGAATTAGATTTTATTGGTACACTTTCAGTTTTCACTTTATTTTTTCTTAGTTTGAGTAATTTTGTTGATTTTGTCATTTTTACTGTTTAATATATTATTATATTATATATATTCATATATAATATATTATTATAATATACTATTTTTATATAGTATTTAATTTTAATTTATTAGTTTTAGTTATTTTATTACTAAATTTTATTTTTATATTTTATTTATTTTTTATTTTAATTTTAGTTGTGTTTTTGTCATTATACTTTTTTTTTTTTACTAGAATATTTTGGTACTAGATTGAATTTTTATATTTTCTGTTTTGCTTTCATTTTAAAGTTTTAGTAAATTTATTGTGCTTTGTGTTTTTTGGTTTTTAATGTTAATATAATATTTTTACATTCATTTAATTTTTTTTTTTTTATTACTAGATTTAATTTTATATTTTGCTGTAATTTTAACGTTTTTTCTAAATATCTATAAAATTCTTATTAATCTATCTTTAATTTTTTTATTTTAGTACTAAAATTTATTTTTATATTCTTTAACTTTTAGTTAAAGTTTTTATAATATTTTGTGTTTTTGTCAATTTTGTTTTAGATTTTTTTTAATGTCTATACAGTATTTATAAATTTTTATGTATTTGTTTTAGTTTATTGTAGTATTTCAACCTGCCTTGGTAGCTACCTGAAATAAAACAGGTATGCTTAAAAAATATTTATGTGAAGTATACTTGAAAATAATTTTTACGGTTTTGTTTTAGTGAAGGATAACAATCTTGCACTGATGCAAAGTATGTGAAATCATTCCCAGAAATGCTAAGTAGGCTGCATTGTTTGAACCCTATTTATAAACGGATCGAAACCCTTTATGCTCAGTGTATTTTAAGTTTGTCAGGCAGACATGCTTTTATTTGGTAATTGCTCATTCACAGATAAGATGTCAAGGTTCACATCAGTCAGCAGCTAAATCGTTCCCCACCTTGAGCTCATTAACCCATAAACTCTTCTTCTTTACACGCCAGGAATTCAGTCCCTTTGTTTCGCCAAAAATAATTGTCTCAGTTTACCATTTCTGCAGTCCATCAAAAGGGCCGGAAGTGATTACTGTTTATTAAAAAAACCTAATGACGTGCAGTAACGGCGTGTTGTGAGTCGCTGCAGAATGGCCGTTTTCTGACGCCCCAGAGAGGTAAACAAAGACAGGAAGATCAAATAATGCATTCATCACATTCCCCAGAGCCGAGGGCCAAGTTCATGTCAAATCCATAATAAGGAAAGTATCCTCCGTTTCCCCACACGCACGTCACACTCTGCTGGAAATCTACGCAGAGGATGTATTGATATTCCTGGTGCTTCCTTTCTCACAAGCTCAATCCCGGCTCGTCACATCACAAGTAGCGGTGCACATCTCCCCCCCACCATTAAACACACAATTACAAACCATTAGGCTGCCAAAACGGGGTCTTTGTTTTGTGTTTGGGTTCGTTTTTTTTTCTTTTGGAGGGGAAGGCTATGGAGGAGTGCATAAGAGGCCGGTAGTTTGTCTTGCCTGGAAAATAACAAGATTTAAGAGGTAATGAGAGTCTAGGACAACAGCAGCCTGCTGTTTCAATCATCTGTTTAAATCTTGATGCTTTATCATGTCCGCTGATGGACAAACAAATATAAACTCTTGTGTTTTCTCAGACAGAGCTGTTCCACAGTGTTCTGACACACACATAAACAGGTCAAAGATTTTTTTATGTTTTTAAGTCTCTTTTGCTCATTTCTGATTAACTGTGATACATTTTATTCATGTTCATTCTTTGATGAACAGACTTTCAAAAGAACAGCATCTTTTGTAACTTTATAAATGTCTTTGCTGTCGGTGCCAATAGCTTTATGGGCAGCAGGTCAACATCGCAAGTTTGAGTCTGAACTTGTGGCTCTTTCTCAATCCTGTATTTATTTTAATTTATTTTTTTTACAAAGGCAACACATATTTCTATTGTATTATTTCCATACAAAAAAAATCCATTTTTTTTTTAAATAAATTAAACACAAATATTTAAAATAAATGTTTGAAAAGTCAAAATGTTATTTTTTGTATTTATTTTTATTATTTTGGTTTGTGTATATATATATATATATATATATATATATATATATATATATATATATATATATATATATATATATAATTTTTTCATTATTTTTTTGTTTGGTTCTATGTTCACATAGTATATATTTATTTTTAATTAATTAATTAGTTTTTGTTTATTTTTGTTATTTTAGTACTAGATTTTATTTTTATATTATCTGTTTTGGCTGTAATTTCAGAGGAGGAAATGAGACTCTGCAGAAACTATTCTAATAAGAAAAATATTCTTATTAACTTTAAATCATCAAGTTTGTTTTCATATTTTATAATCTCAGGAGAGCCTAATATTTTAAAGCAGAATCATATGCAGAGAGATCTCTGTCAGAAGGTGAGAAAAGCTGCTCTTAGGACCCGTTTACACAAAACAGATATAAATCTGATCTTCAATTCCTGCACTATATTTAAATTTAACGGAGTTCATGTCAACGAAATCAAAAGATAAGCGTTTAAAACGCGTCGTCTTGATGAAGAGATGCTCAGCTGCTCATCCGCAGCGATGCGTGTTGCATTCGCACATTAGTCTGATGTCATACAGCCTATAACACGCTCTCACACATTAATTATTTTTACATTTTGGGAGAAGTAAAAATTGCATATGTGGTTTCACTTTCCAGATGCATTTACACTTGTCCAGTTTCTTCTGGAATGTGGCCCAGAGCTCGGAGGACATTTACACCTGGTCTTTTCACGATTGAATAGCTATCCGATCAGAAAAAACGCATAAGGTGACCAGGTGTAAACAGGACTTTTTAGTGGTCATGCAAACACACTACAGCTGCTGCCAACTTGTGAATAGCTGTAATGATGGAAAAGAAAATCTCATGATCCTCTTCTGATTATTCAAATAAATCAACTCACTGAATCAGTGAGAGTGCACTAACTCTTCAACTTCTCACTCACTTAGTGAAATATAATTCTGTATTTTCTGCATCGTACGGTAAAAACACTTTTAGATCATGAAACTAAATCAGTATCATTACTTGTTCATATAACATGTACCGGTAGTATATATATATATTTTTATAAATCATATTTTGAATTTAAATTCAAAAATTTTAAATCTATGCTTAAACATGCTAAAAATATGTTATATTATAAATATGTGCATACAGATTTATTTTTGGATGTTCACATAACAAGTAGTTAAAGATAAAATATGCATTTTCTGCCATAATATTTTTATTTAAATTGAGCAACAATATTTAAAAACTAATTTGTATTAGAAATATGAGCCTACTGATTTATTCTGGTTGTACATTTAAAGTGTACTTAAAGATAAAAAATGTAAAAAGTATTGTTAATATTAAAATTTTTAAAATTGCTGAAATATTACCTTAAACATGCTAGAAATATGCACATATTCATTACTTTCTGGTTACTCATATAACATGTAGTTAAAGATTAAAATAAATGTATTTAAAATAAATACATTTTAAATTAGAAATGCATGCATACCGAATACTTTTTATTGTTCCTATAAAAGATGAAAAAATGTATAAAATATATTTTTTGCAATATTTTTATTTAATGTTTTATAAATGTTGAAATAAGATTTAAAAATTTATAAAATATATTTTTTGCAATATTTTTATTTATTTTTTTATAGATGTTGAAATAAGATTAAAAAAATATATATATATATATATATTTTGCAATATTTTTTTTAAATTCTTTATAAATGTTGAAATAAGATTTAAAAACTTATAAAATATATTATTTGCAATATTTTTATTTAATTTTTTATAGATGTTGAAATAAGATTTAAAAATTAATAAAATATATTTTTTTGCAATATTTTTATTTAATTATTTATAAATGTTGAAATATAAACTTAAACATGCTAAAAAATGTAATGATTAAAAAATGTTACATTAGAAATATGTGCTTACCGATAATTATTGGTAGTTCAAATAAAATATAGTTAAATAAGTTAATTCAGGAATATGTGCCGATGGATCTCTACCTCTAAACAAAAGTATATTTCAATATTGCATACCGGTTTTTGGCCAAATTATAAAAACTAAAGAAGTGAATAAGTACTTTTCATGCACGCACCCAAAATCCTCTCTTTCATTATACACGCTAGAGCCGTAAGTCAGAAAGGATGAGGGTCACTTTTCCAGAAACAAAAGGATCAGGTTTCAGGTCCAGCATGGAAATAACGGTGTGTGGTGGCCAAAGTCTCCATGATGTTAACACCACACCAGAAAAGCAGAAGAGGAGGGAAAAAAACCTTCTTACCTTAATGGCAATCACAGTTCAGTCCCGCAATGAGAGAGAGACAGAGAGAGATTTAGAGAGTGATGAAAACTGCAAACATACAGCGATGGTTTCCTCTCTGCTCCTGAACGCACCTGAGCAGCAGACCGTTTAACTACTCAGGGTCAATGTTTCACCTTCCAGCAGAAGAAAACTCACGTGGATCATCTCAGACGCACAGACTGTAATAAAGCAATGGAAACTGTATTCAGACCCTATTTCAAAAAATGAAGGCATGGTTTTATTTATATAGCACATTTTATACAAAGTGGCAAATCAAAGTGCTTACATAAAAGTGATTTTTTTAAATAATCATAAAAGATGCATGAAAGAAAAAAAGAGAAAAGGCAAACTAAAAAATAAATAATTAATTTTATGAAGATTCTCCGCCAAGTTCTAATTGCTGTTTACTTAATAAATATTATAATAATAAACAGTAATACCAATAATCATCATCATAATTATAATACTCATAAAAATAACAAGGAAATAAAATAAAGAAAATTAACAAGAATTAACTGCATAAAGTTTGCAAAACTAAGTATAATTATAGAATTTTTATAAAGATATTAATAGACAAGCACACTTTCTCCCCAAATTCTGATTGCTGTAATGCAAAATATAAAACAATAATAACAACAAAAAACAATAATAATATTAATAATATAAAGGAAGGAATGAAATAAGGAAAGAAAAAATATTTGCAAGAATTAATTGGATGAATAAAAAAGTTAATTTATTATATTTATTAAGATATTTATGTACAGTTAAATGCACTTTGTGTTCAAAAGCTAATTGATTTGATAAATAAATAAATTGGAAACACTAACAACAAAATAAAGAATAAATTTAAAAAGAAAAAATATTTTCAAAATTGCATGAATACAAAACAATTGTATAATATTTATTATATTTATTGATAATTAAGCATACTCCTCAAATTCGGATTGCTGTAGTGCAAAATATAAAACTATATACTGTGTGTGTATATATATATATATATATATATATATATATATATATATATATATATATATATATATATATATATATATATATATATATATATATATACAATTAAAAAGCATTAATAATAATTATAATAATAATAAATAATTATTTGCAATAATTAACTGCATAAAGAATACTAAAAGTATAATTTCAGGATATTCATTAAGATTTTCACTGACAATTAAGCACACTTTCTTCCTGAAAACGAACTGCTTCAATGCAATGCAATAAAATAATCGTACACATTGCCCATTTTTTTGTTCTGGTAAAATGTGACCCGAAAATGTTTTCATTATCCTTTTATCTGTCTTGTGTGATTAGTTAAACAGTAGTGTTAAAGAGCAGAGATTAACCGAATGAAGTGTGTGTGTGTGTGTGTGTGCTTCTCAAGGGTGCCCACTCTTCGCTATGAAACTGTGGTAGTGAGTTGTTCTTAATGAGTTGTAATAAACCGCGCGGGTGAGCAGAGCCGAGGGTGTCTCGTTTCACCAGACTCCCATCATCCTCCAGTCATGCTGCTATCGGGAAATTCCCCACAACACACACACACACACACACTACACCGTTCTTTCATTACTTCATTCATTAACAGAGTAAACTGCATTGCACCATCACGTTCAGCACAATTACCTCCGCGATCCTCTTTCAAATGGACAACAAACCATTAACAGGGACGGCGTGAAGACAGAAACATATTTCCACAAGTACACAAACACTGAATATGAGTCCATGGACGATGCATTGAATATAAAGGTGGTAAGAAATACTCAAGGGGTCGACGTCTCCCTCAAAAGTCTGTCATTAAACCAGATATGTTATTATTCAGGTAGCTGGAAGGCCTAAGACTTCCCTCAAACATCCAGCCTGTGTTTGTGATTAATAGCTCATGACAATTTAATGGAGAAACATATAGCCTGGCACCCTGCAGTTACTTTCATAAGTAAATAAGCCCCATTAACACCATATGCTAGCGATGCCACACAAGGCGTCTGCCTCGACTTAAACTCAATCACACTCACATAAGTCAAAGCGGGAAACATCCTCAAGGTAGCAATTTCAGAGTCACATGAACGTCATAATTCACTATAGCTTTAAAAGAAACCCACGGTCAGTTAAACTCCTGCCAGCTGCTCAAAGGCGTTTTGTACTGGAAAAGAAACTAGGGGAACACAGAAATAACTGTTCGCTTAATTACAGCGGTGAGTCTGTCATTTCTTGTCATAGTACCGCAATCACAGTTAATCACGGTGACTTTAACCTCGTAACACACTGAGCACATTAATTAGATTCAATAAAGTGTGAAATGTCAACTAATTAGTTCTAGAAAGTCTGTAATTAGCACATAAGAATAAAAGGTGACCTCTTTTTTTATTATATTTTTCAGAAAATTGTGTATATGAAAATGAATTATATAAATTATCTATTTTTTATTGATATTTGTGTGTTACATTTAAAAAAATGTTCTTCAAATGCATAATAATATTACTTCACATGTATAGATATATACATACATACACACACACACACACAAATGCATTTAATTACATACTTTTTAAATATTATTATTACATTGCATTTATTTTATATATTTACAAAATATTTTATTATTATATATTATTTTGTGTGTATATATAAAATTATATACAAATATACAATTACAAATATACATAAAATAGTATATATTCTAAGTTGTATATTTTATTTTTATATATATGATATTACAATAAAAATTAAGAAGGTAATATAACATGACAAGTAATGTATCATCACAAACTCTGCATTGTAAATGGGGCTTTGGGTGATAATAACAGCCACATGCAAAAAAAGTATAAACACACTCTTACTTCTTCTAACATACTAATTCTATTGATCTAATTCTACACTGAAAGTACAGCTGCAAAAATGATTATTGCATGATAATCTGTCTTGAACACCCGAGTTCCTCCCGGATCTGATTTGTCAAATCTGATATGTTAATGGTAAAAACTAATTTTTTCTTTAGTGCAGAGACTCCCAACGCAGCCAGCGATGAATCAAAATCCAGCTGCCGTGGAAAAAGTGGAAATAGAATCATCACTTTTAGGAGAGCAAAAAAAAAAACATTCACGTAAAACTCATTGCTTAGATTTGATATGCAGCAGTAAATTGGACAAGAATTATTCATTTGAGATGAGGGCCTGCTAAATCTATCATTTTGTTATTCTAAGAGGCACTAAATAATGAAATAAATGTTCACAGCCTCCAGAAAGCAGTAAGGCCCTATACCTGATGTTTTAAGAAGTTTTTCTTAGTTTTTATCACAGCTCACAGCGAGAGATTTAACAGGGGTTTACACATTGCTGCGAGTTACAAGACGGGCATGTCAGATCATATATCAAGACTTCTAGTTTACATTAAGAGTATTAACATCAACACAGATTGTTTTACCTTCTGTCTGTCTGGTGTGCCTTGAGTCAAATGATTATGTCATCAAAAAAACTACTGACAAAATAAAAAAATAAGTTCAAGGCCACAATATGAATTCAAAGTGAATGGATTGTGTGTGAGCGCTTTGGGCATCTGTAATACATGTCTTTGCCACCAGATGGCATCATAAACTCAAACATAAAAATAACATTAATTACAAGGTACAATCATTTTTATTACTAACTTATAATTGTATATAAATTATATATTTGTAAAAATGTATAAATTAAAAATCAACTAAAAATCAATTAAAAATTAATAAAAAATTTGGTATATATTATTTTATAAATATATAAACAAAATAATAAATCAATTCATTATGTGTCTGTGCGCGTGTATAAAAACATAATAATACATAAAAAAACATATATAAATATTTTTATATACAATCATATCAGTGAATAACCATTATTATTATTTTTATTATAATTTAAAATTCTATTTTATCTATAGGTCACTAAAAGACATGGTTTATACCTCCGTCAGGCATCTATTCACATTATTAAGCTTAATTATGATCAATAATCTCTCATGCATCCTTCAAATCTTCCCAGTATTTAAACAGCATTGATGCAAATCCTCTAATGTCGACGTCTGAATTAGTTTTTCTGTCCGCGAGCATCACAGCCGGTTTAAGACCTACACAACATCTTGACATGTGATGAGTTAACGCTCTATAACACTCGTTTTTCTGCCAGACGAGAATGTGACCGGTAAACTCTGTGACACAGAGAGAGTTGTTTACTGGAGTCATTGAGCACCTCTTCTATAATAGGCAATGTGCTTTGTGTGTTTTATTTAGAGAAGGTGTAAATAATTATTGTTTTATGTCTGTCAGGATGATGTCAGAGAGCTGCGCAGATAAACCCTGGAAGTGAACGACAGACTGATGTGGTCCATATGTGAGCTGAACAACAGGTGGCCTAGTGGTTAATGATCTGAGCTGGTAACTGATAGGATGTAGGTTCAAACCCCATGAGGACTGACTCTGTAATGAATTAGACCAACACCAAACCAACAAGACCAGGTGGTCCTGAAAAAAAAACTTTATAATGCCTAATGAAGTTTACAAAAACTGAAAAGAAATCTATGTTTTACATTTAAACATGGTATTAATGGTGGCATTTTAACTGGTTCTGTCAGTTCATTGTGGATTTCAAATATAAAGACTTCCAACTTTATTTCCATAATGTATGTATTTCCTTGTCTGACATAATTAGTCACTTTTGAAAAGCAATATTTTCTATGCAATCAAATCCTTTTACTTGCCAAGTGTATATCCATAAAAATGTATTAACAATTACCAAACCTTTTCTTACTTTCCAACATAAATAATAATAAAAAAACAAATATATATATATATATATATATATATATATATATATATATATATATATATATATATATATATATATATATATATATAATTTTTGTTTTTACATAAATTTAATTTGTAATTTTTATTTGAGTAAAAAATAGGACAAAAGTTGGTCGCAAGAGAGAAAAACAGTGTAATAAAAAATAATAATAAAATGGATTTAAATTAAGTAGATTCAGTTAATAACATTTAAATATGACATTTTAAATAAAAGTTTCCCGCTCAATAGAACTTTTCTGTTATGACGCAAGATGGCAGTAAAGTCCTACACAGATTCGAGCGAGTTTCTTTCTCAGTCGAGCTTCTTTTTTCTCTGAGTTTTACACGAGGTTTTGTCTAAATTTCGTACAAGACTTTATCTTTTGTTCATTAACATTTTAAATGTTATATATCCCTGCATTCCACTGCCGATTCATCCTCTTTGTCATTCATAAAAGATCGACAAACATGTTCAAACAGCAGTAAACATGAGCTCTACATTAGATCAGAGTTTTTTTTAGTCTCCTAAATGACTTTAATTAAAAAATAACATATGGACCACAAACTCCTAAGCGTTTATGAAGTCCGAAATGTTGTCTGATTGTGTCGTTTTCACTTACAGTAACGTTGTTATTTTAAAAAGAAGAACGAAGGGGTAAGGACTCCGATTGATTTTCTGCTTCACACACTAACTTAACACAACGTGACCCAAGTACTTTACTCTAATTAGCACAAATACAATGTAAAAAATTTTCGATTTTTATAATTTCTGGAGGGATAAAACAGCGTCTTACCTCAGAAACCCGCCGTCTGTCTGTCAGAGCGCGCGAAGCTTCTGTTAGTTTGAGCGGGAAAAATGAGCATCTCCTTTGCTGATTCAAAATGCTGAAATAATGCGAATAATCGCGTTTGTCTCGAGTGAAATACTTATGAATTGCAGTAAAATAATAATTTGCTATTTTAAACAAAGTCTATTTGTTAAAGTTAAAGGATGAGATGAAATGAGCCCTATTAAACTGTAAAAAAAAATAATCTGTAAAATTTATGGTAATAAATGTTTGCCGGATTTAATAATAACAACATTTTAGGTTGTATGGGTTAAACTTAAATTTACAGTTAAATACCGTAATTTCATGAATTGATATATATTTAATATACCAAACTATTGAAGTACTGAAATCTTTTTTGTACCTTTGTAATACGTGATGATGGTGATGAGAAAGTTATGAAAAATAAAAATAAGTTTTAAATAATAACATATATAGAAGTGTCTTTCACACAATCACTAAACACTATCATGGTGAGACACATTAAACTGAAAAATGCAATAAACATACATTTAACATTATTATATGTAACATACAACCCTAATGAGGAAAAAACTAAGAGACATAGTTATTTCAAAGAAAAAAAACATAAAATTCAAACTAAATTTGAAATGCAATGCAGATAATTCTGGGAACGTCAGTTTACGTTTTTTTTTCCCAGTTTTCCTTGTAAAATTTCCATTAACCATTTAACAGGTTTGTACTGTAGCTTACATGACAGTAAGGCACTTGCTTACACTGGAAGTCTATGAGGCAAGAATGAAAATTAACCCTTTAAAGCCTCACATATGAAATAATAGTCAAAATATTTTATTATTTTATTTTATTTTTGAATGGAACAGTTTCTTGTACCTTTAGACACAATATTATAAAAAACACTGACATACATTATGGCACATATATTATGATACAGTGGGAACATTGAGAAAAAAACTATGCATTTTGGTGCAGATGTTGATATTTAAATGGCCACGAAAGTGATGAAATTGTGACGCTTGTAATGTAAATCAGTGATATAACAAAATAAATTTCAGTTGTCACTCTAAATATGCCAATAAAATGTCTTTATAGATTGTGTGCAACAGGTTTTGATCATGTTGAACATTTAGAGGTCTAACAAGACACATGTTTACAGCATGTCCATGATTTGAGTCAGGCGTCTGTTATCATACTGTTGACTAACAGCTCAGCGCTCGACTCATTAATGTACTGTCGTTATTTAGAGTCAACTCACTGCACTGAAACAGCACAGCCATTATAAATAGCTCCTTTATAGTGACTGTTTCATATTTCAGGCTAAAATTAGACACGGGACATGTGGCTGGAACTAAACTGGGAAACATCTTAACATTACATCTAAAAGCAGAGTGATTTCTTCCAGCTATGCAAGGACAGATTTTCATTATGGCTCTCATTACAGCAGAGAAACTTAACCTCTTGCCCAAAGCCAAATTTAGCGTCGACATTACTTCTTCTGTTTACCCTCTGTTTACTGTGGATATAACAACCAAGACTGGAGACACACTCCGAGATGATGTTGTCTGTAAATACTGAATGGACTTGCAGCAAATAATTAGCTTCTAATTTGGTATTTGATGCATGTAATATCAGGGCAGAATATATGTATGTAAAATGTTTAAATAAATAAAAACTAGAACAATCAAATAAATAATAAAATTAAATGATATAACATTACTGTACGCTATAGATCAACTTGTCTAAAAATTAATGGATTTGCAGCAAATAATGAATTTGCTTGTTATTTGGTATTAGACGTCTGTAATATCAAGACAAGATATTCATACCCTTTACATGTGCAGCAAAATAAACTAAAATAAATAAAAAAAAAAAAAAATATATATATATATATATATATATATATATATATATATATATATATATATATATGTGTGTGTGTGTATATAATTATTTTTTTATTTTTATAGCTTCTGTAGTTTTGTTGTGTTTTTTGGTGATACATCTACACAATTTTTTTATTTATATATATATTGTTTATTATTATCTTTTTTTAGTTTTTAGTTATTTTAAGTTATTTGCATTGGCAACAAGCCAAAATAAAATACATTAAAGTGTTTGTACTTTATTCTACTTCAGTTATTTTAGTTTAAGTAACAAAAATATAATTTTTAATAGTTCTAGTTAACGACATTAATCTTTGTCTCTAATCATTATGTCTAGATACTACAAGGTATGATTCATGTTTGCTGCTCCCTCTAACACTTATTCATATTTCAAGAGCAATTTTTATCTCATGACCTGATTATTTTTGCCCTGACCTTATGGGATCACGTGTCTTCATTGTATCATTTTTAGAGTGTGATATACGGGTGCTGGTCTGCAGCTGTTGTCTCCAGAGACGCCCAGCGAGATTCATAGAGCCACTTCTGAGTGAAAGTATCTCATTCCCAACAGGACGGCCTGAAGTGGGGCACAAAGACGCACAGCAACAGTAACCAGCCAAAACACACTGACTGTATACATGAGGTTTAAAAGAGGAAAGCAGTGACATTGTTTAGGAACAGCGTGTCTCATCCTGTTTAGCAGCGTCTGACCAACAACCAGCAGAACATCTTCAACACGTTTACAGGTTCCTTTACGTTCACTCGACGACTGCATCGATGGAAGTGAAATGAACTTGTTTTACCTCAACATTTCTCGTTTTAAATGCAAATGCATTGCTCTTTTAAAGCTCACAGGATGCTTTGAGTTCTTTCATTTAACAGCAGTAAAGAACTCACATGAGCAAACGAGTCAGATGTTAACATACAAAGAAGAGCGTTAGTCAAACATCTGATGATTTTTGATGAAAAATGTTAGAGTTCTTATTAAATTGTTGGGGTTTCAATTAAGAAACATGAATTTAAAAAAATAATAATAATTTCCGATGAGGCAACAAAATGATTTGATTCACTTTTCATTTTACATTATTTATTTATTCATTTACAGTAAGCAATTTACCGCAATTCATCATTGTTATAATGTAACACTATCTTATTCTTCTATTCTTATAATATAAATTATATAAATATTTTTTTAAAGTGATTGTGTGTGTATTATGCAATATATATATAAACAAAATATGTTATATATTATATATTAATTAAAATCTTAATTTATATAAAAAAATGTAAACTTAAAGAGTGAGTATGTGTGTGTGTGTGTTTTAGATTTATTTGTTTACCTGAATGTTTATTACATGTTATTACAATTAAATAAAAATGACTGTATTACAGTATTTACAACTTAACTGGGAATCATTAAGAATATAATGAATTACAAAAGAAAGTCATAAATGAAACATCCAGATGCATTACAGTAATGTGCTTAATTAATGTCATGAAAATAGTGTCACAATCCAAAAATGTTAATATATTCATGGATGTTTTTCTTAACTACTCCTAGATAAATTCTCAGTACAGTAATAGTCATTTTAATCTAATTGCAATAATAATCAGTCAGTACAACAAATACACACACATACATACACTGTATGTATATGCACATATTTATTTTAAGCATTTGATGTTGGAGTATGACCTAAACTATTTGGATGTGTTGATTCACCAAATGAACATTCAGAGGAACGCTGGTCTCAGATCAGATGCTGTCTGCCGTCAAAACAATCTCAAATCTCACTGTCATGTATGTCACTGCCAACCTTTCCCTCTCCAGAACCACTTCTGACATCCACTCTTTATGGGTTGTATAAAAGGTAACAGAGCAACGCTATGAATTAGGATATTTGAAATGTAATTCAGTCTCGGCACACTTTAGAAAAGTCAGTGTGAAAGGTGGGACAGCTGACCCTGAATCAGACACCCACAAGGGTGCCATTAAAGCCACAGGCTTCAATTCCCACGACACACACCCAAGGAAGAAAACATAGAAAACAACTCAATTCCTTCTCTCAGATCACCAGTGCTTCAGATCTTTCTCCTGAGACCCAAACCCCATTTGGGTCAGTTTGAGTGGTACAGGAGCTTCATCAAAGTGAAACTTCCCAACAGAGGAGAGTCTGATGAAGGCTGGGAGCACCTCCTTCAGTTGTCAGAGCTTTGCCTAATACGTCCATAACACGGCAGCGCTGTGATCACAGCTATTCTTGTGCGGACAGCAGCGATTGGAGCAAATTAATGAGGTGGGACTCTCATCACTTCTAATTAGAAACCACACTAAAACTATTTTTGGCCTCTGTTTCTATGGAGAGAATTCAAGCCTCCCACCCGGACAATCCCAGGAACAAATATAGACTGTGACTCTGAGAGTTAGTAGGAAGACTGAGTAGTACTGTACTTTTCCAAACTTTCATGTGGAAACAACACTTTCATTTTCTAAAGAATAGATGTTCTTTAGAAAATGAAAGTGTTGTTTCCACATGCATATACTAAAATACATGTACTAAAAACTATATAATGAAATTATAAATACATATGTACAGTGCCACATGAAAGTTTGTGAACCCCTTGCATAATCTGAAAATGTGAATAATTTAAACAAAATAGGAGAGGTCATACAAAATGCACGTTATGTTTTATTAAACAAAAAGCATAAATTATTAAAATAATTGGTTCTTAGTACTGTGTGCTGTTAGCTGATGATCCACGACTGTCTTTCTGTTTTGTGATGGTTGTGCATGAGTCCCTTGTTTGTTCTGAACAGTTAAAAAATCCTCCAGCTCCTGCAGTTCTTCAGTTCTCCAGCATCTTTTGCATATCTGAACCCTTTCCAGCAGTGACTGTATGATTTTGAGATCCATCTTTTCACACTAAAGACGATCGAGGGACTCAAAAACAACTATTAAAAAAGGTTCAAACGTTCACTGATGCTCCAGAAGGAAACGCCATACATGAGGGGGTTATTTTTGTCTTGTGGAGTAAATCTAAACATCTTTTATGTAAAATATCGTACTCGGGACAGTATTAAATAAAAAATAACATGCATTTAGTATGATCTCTCTTATTTAGTTAAAATTACTTTTTTAGATTTTCACAGATTCTGCAAGGGGTGCCCAAACTTTCAAGTGGCACTGTATATAGGTGGAGAAACATCTCAGCAAAGATCAAGAGAAATATTTCAAGAGGAACATGAGCTAAATTTCATGTGTTGTTACAAAGGGTCTGAATCAGTGCTTTAAGTGGCCCAAAAGAGGTGTCGGTACTCTATTATGGCCAAAAAAAAAAATCTTTATTTTTTTTTTATTTTTTTTTTTGATGACTCCTCTCATCCCCTGAGGTAACAACAACAACTATATTGAAGGGCTTTTATATACAGCAGTCAACAGGCGACCTTAATAATAAATACTTTTATTAGTTTGTGGATTTGCTTGAGCTAGAAAGAACTACTGAACATAAATAAAATGTGCAAAAGGATTTGGAAAAATACCCTTAGAAAGAGCTACTGCTTCCAAACTGACTCAAATGAATAACGCTCCGAACTCCCGAACTGACTCAAATGATTCGCGAACCCGCTTTGAACTTCCGAACTCTCTTTGAACTCGCTTTGAACTCCCGAACTGACTCAAATGATTCACGTTCCCCAAACTGAGTCAAATGATTCGCGAATCCGCTTTGAACTCCCGAACTGACTCAAATGATTCGTAAACCCGCTTTGAACTCCCGAACTGATTCAAATGATTCGCGAACCCTATACGAACTCTCGAATTGATTCAAATGATCCGCGAAGCCGCTACGAACTCCCGAACTGATTCAAATGATTCGCGAACCCTATACGAATTCTCGAATTGATTCAAATGATCCGCGAAGCTGCTCCCAACTCCCGAATTGATTCAAATGATTTGCGATCCCCAAACTGACTCAAATGACTCGCGAACCCGCTCCGAACTCCCGAACTGACTCAAATGATTCGCGAACACGCTCCTATTTCTCGAACTGATTCAAATGATCCGCGAAGCTGCTCCGAACTCCCGAACTGACTCAAATGATTCACGCTCCATACTCCGAACTAGGAAGAATTAGGAATCGTGCATTGTGAAGGGCGCTCTGAAAAGCGGCAGTGAAGGCAAAGGATTAAAACCTCTATTAAAACCATCAGCTTTAGAAACACTAAATAAGTCATTCAAAATCATTTTTGTGGTTTATTTCCAAACCCCACATTACAAAATAACAGTGTTGTGAACTCTGACATTTAGAGAGAGCTCTTGGCTTACAGGAAGACACTTTACCAAAGCAGCTCATGCAGAAACAGTGTGGAAGGCCTCCAGCATCGTAGCACCTTTGTGGGAAAATAATAATAAAAAAATGTAACGCTTTTTTTTTTTCCAAGTCAGTGCAAAAATATAAACAATGCATAGAAATCCATTAGCGAATGTCTACCGAGAGTAGAGAGTTTTTGCCCTTGAAATCCTTGAAAGACAGATTCAGGTGTTACAAGCACAGTGTGACAAAAGTGACATTAGACCAGCGTTTGAAAATAATATTACACTTTGCATCAGCTGAAAATGAATGGAACAGAACATGCACCTTTAGCATATCGCGGTAAATTTACAGGATTCAAAATGTGCTTTGCATTCAGTTTTTATCACCCAACATTTTCATTTAATGATATAGATAGGGATGCCGTTTCTGCCACGGAAATAAAATAACAAAACAACTGTTAATCTCACAATTCAGATAAACTTTCTTTCTAGCAATTCTGAGAAAAAAGAAGCTATAAACTCAATTTCTCAGTTCTGTTCCTTGGTAATAAAAAGTTAACGGTGACTTTTACCTTACAAGTCTAACTTTTTCTCAGTTTTATAGGAAAAAAAGATCAGAATTGCAAGATATATTACAAGAAAAGAGTTGAGATAATTATTATTTTCTGAGATTTTTTCTTACAATTCTGAGAAAAAAAACAGATATGAACTCACAATTCTAAGAAAAAAAGTCAATTGCAAGATATTAACTCTAAAACTTTTTTCTCATAGTTGTTTTTTTCTTTTTGCCACAGAACTAAAGGTAATTCTCTCACACAAAAAGCACAAAGATTTGCAAGAAAAAAAAAGTCCTCAGAAACGTTTCCCTCATAATTTTAAAATCCCCAGAATTCTGAGTTTAGTTTCTGTTTTTTCTTTATTCCACTATTGAATAAAAAGTTTTAAAAAGGTAACTGTGACTAATGTATTCTGAGAAAAAGATGACAGATATCTTGAAATTAAAAGATATAAACTCTCAACTCATCAGAGAATTAAAAAAACACCAATTGTAGCTTCCTTTCTTGCAGTTCTGAGTTTATGTGTTGAAATTGTGACTTGTTTCATTAGAAATGTTAGAAAAAGTCAAAATTCCTGCAAAAAATTAAAAAAGCTTACACATGTTGAAGCTGCAATAAAAACGAAGAAAGAAGAAGTGAACAAGTAAGTTGTTTTCTGAAATCGGCACAGTGTCTGATCTACTGCTTTCAATATTATCATTTTTAATCATTTCTATTGGTCTGATCAGTAGCAAGTCAGAATAATAAAGTGTGATTTTATCATCTCTTTTAACTCGTTTAAGTCACTTGCTTGCTTTGTCAAATTTTCAATACTTATATATATATATAAATGACAAATAGAGGGATACAATTTGACTGAAACCATTCAAGGTAAATTTCTAGAAGTTTTTCTAAGAGCACTACTTCTTTTAGCTTAACAAAAGCAGTAATACACAAGTTTTCAAAACCGCACGGCCAAGGTGCAGGAGGTTTGTGTGAAGCTGAAAAACTTTAGAAAAAGTCCAGGTGAAGAGTAATAAACCGTCCTCTTGTACACTTTGCATTTCAACATATAGACGAGCCCAGAGTTTTGATATTTCACAGCGTTTCAGTTCTGTGACGAGACAAAAGAACATACCGTGTGATTTAAAACGACACATAACCACGATAAAAACACATAGAAACACCTCGTGCTCCGGTTTAAAGCCGTTACCTTTTCACACACTCAAAAAAATAAAATAAAAATGAGTTAAGGCACCAATAGAGGCACGATTCTTCCGTGTGCACGAAAAGCTGAACTTCTCAAGCATCCATCCATCTTTCTGGATCGTCTGAGGTCATGAGAGAGTTAAACCGAAGCACAAAAACATACAAGCGTAATATACGTTAGATACCATCCCATTCACACACACACACACACACACACACACACCCACACACACTTACAGAAGCAGAAACAGACCAAACTGATCTGAACACAGTCAATGCAAACCAATAAAACAGCTGGTTAATTCTCAAGCAATTGATTTGAATGATAATATAATAGTAATATAGTTTCGTTTTCTTCTTGTCGTAATCATGCAATCGGTTATTTTTAAAGGACATTCAAATGAGGTTTGTTCTGATTATCAGCGATACTAAAGACTAAACTCAACACATACACTACCAGTCAAAAACTAAATGTTTTTTATGATTTCTCTTCTGCACACCAAGCCTGCATCTATTTGATCCAAAATACAGAAAAAAGCAGTAATACTGTAAAAAAAGAGAAAAAAAACTGTTTTAAATGACTGCTTTCAGTTTTAATATATTTTTAAAATGCAATTTATTTTTATGATCAAAAAGCATCATTCCTCCAGATCCTTCAGAAATCATTCCATTATGCTGTTTTTAGGATTCTGTGGTGAAAATAAAAATACAAAGATCAGCTTTCTTCTGAAATAAAAAGCTTTTGTAACATTATACACTCATTATACCATAGATTTATATACATATATATATATTTTTGGGGCGGGGGGACTATAAAAATGTATACTTTTATGTTGCAAAGATGCTTTGAATTGATCAAAAGTAGTTTATAATGTTACAAAGATATCTATTTCAGATAAATGATGCTCTTCTGAAATTTCTATTCATCAAAGAAACCTAAAAAAAAATCCTACTCAGCTGTATAATAATAATAAATGTTTTTAGGGTTTTTTTTTGCAGCAAATCAGTATATTATTCTGATTTCTGAAGGATGAGACACTGAAGACTGGAGGAATGATGCTGTAAATACGGCTGTGCATCACAGAAATAAATTACAGTTTAAAACACATTCAAATAGAAACCAGTAATTTCAATTCGTAAAAATATTTCACAATTTTACAGCTCTTGCAGGCTTGGGTAGCAGAAGAGACTTCTTTAAAAACATTAAAAATCTTACTGTTCAAAACCGTTTGTCTGGTAGTGCACAAAGCTGGTTTGAAATGTTATAAATCAGTGCCTAAACGTAAGAAAAACACAAAATGACGTGACTAACCAGGTGGACCGAAAGTCTGGCTCTCGTTATGTACACATCACGCACCCGACTGCTTTCCACACAGACGTTATTGCACAGTGAAGCCACCGTAGGTGTATAAAAATAGAGTAAGTAGAGTGAAACGAGTGGAATCCAGCCTCCTCTGGGGGCTTTAGCCAGCACCAGCGGCCAGGAGCAGTCGTATGTGTTCAGCTGGGCTCCTCATGCACACCTCATCCAAAAAATCAAGGATATTCCTCAAGAAAGGAGCCGCTATACGACGGTCTCGAGGCCGGAGAGTTTGGGGGTGAGTATACGCGGAGTGATGCCGTTGTTCAGGTCTTCCTCGAACTCTAAAAGCTGGCCCATGA
Source organism: Carassius gibelio (assembly GCF_023724105.1). Lineage (NCBI taxonomy): Eukaryota > Metazoa > Chordata > Actinopteri > Cypriniformes > Cyprinidae > Carassius > Carassius gibelio. The sequence goes on from NC_068415.1 coordinate 2,002,612, forward strand.
AGTTAAGGTTGGGCGAGATGATGGGCCGCCGGGACTTGACGAACTTGTATGCGTCTGTCATGGTCATCCAGGTGTGTTTCATCAGGTATGCGATGACGATGGTGGCGGAGCGAGACACGCCGGCCTGACAGTGAATGAGGAGGCCGCGGCCGGCCCGGTGAGCCTCTTCTGAGGACGGGAAAAACACTGAACGTCAGCATAAACATCATCATCATCATCAGCAGCAGCATTTCTCTGAAAACTCTCCGTCAAGTCAAAGATTTCCTTTACTTTTTTTACCCTCAGTCAGATTGAATCTCAAAGAAATATCTGCATTAATCAATCAATAAAATACTATAAACATTTGGCTATAATTATATGAATAATCTAATAGTATGTTATATTATTTTTAATGCATTTTATATATATATATATATATATATATATATATATATATATATAATGCATTTATATATATATATATATATATATATATATATATATATATATATATATATATATATATATATATATATATATATAATGCATTTATATATATATATATATATATATATATATAAATATATATATATAACATTTAAATTATTATTATGTAATTCTGAAATTACATATAATTTATATTACAGATTATATCATAATTATACTTTAATTTTTTTAACATTAATAATTCATTTATTCTGTATTATTATTGCAGATATTATAATGCAATTATTACCTTATATTACAATTAATTAAATATATAAATTAATTGTAGACATTAAAAATCATTCATAATTATATAATTTGCAATATATATAAATACACAAGTTGTAATTATTATTTATAATTTTACTATGGATTATAATTATTATATCATTTTGCATGATTTATTATGCATTTCTGTTAAATATTATAATAAATGTTAATTATTACAGTAATAATTTACATAACATTTTGTATAATTTATTATGTATTATATTATATTATATTATATTCTAATTCTATTCTTTAAAAAATCTAACTACCTTTCTAATCTTTTTGTATTCTATTTTCTTTTCATTTATTATGCAATTGTATATGTATGTGTGTGTGTGTGTGTGTGTAAAGACCTCTAACTAGCTTGTTCTATTCTTTCATTTTTTTATTCTATCTGTTTTCTTTTTATTTATTATATTAGTTAAAATCCCATGCTATATGTACTGTGTTAACCTAACTGAGACTTGTTATAGCACTTATATATTGCTCTTTTTGTTGTTTTTGATTGCTTCCACTGTCTTCATCTGTAAGTCGCTTTGGATAAGAGCGTCTGCTAAATGAATAAATGTAAATATTATATGCATTATTATATATTTTTTGTTTATTATATAATATACAGTGGTGGCTAAAATGATTAGAACACTAGTTTTTCTAGCAGCTAAAAATGGTTTTAAGTCTGTTATTTCTATGTTTTGCTGTAGTGTGTCTTTGTGCTTTTTTTTTGGTCATTAATTGTAATAATGCAGAGAGAGTTTTGCATTGAGTCTGTCTCAGTGTGTTCTGTTTCTTCATGTCTCTCCAGACAGACTGATGATGATCAGATCACATCCCTGTGTGCAGCACACAATAATCTCTCTGCATTATTACATTTAATGACTGATATTTCCTTCAGCAAACGATAGAAATAACTGACTTGAAACCATCTCTTTCCTTCGCAGTTGAAACACTGTTCTGTGTCGTACCGATGAACTCGAAGGCCTCCTCGAAGTACTGCCGCAGGTTCTGTTTGTTGCTGTCGCTGGCGGGTAAGCGCTTGTACTTGAACAGGCCGAGCTCGTAGTGATAGAGCGGCAGGTGCGTGGTGACGTTCAGGATGAAGCCCATGTCCATCCGCTGCATGAGCTCCAGGTCCTGAGCGTCCCGTTCGTTGCCCAGGAAGAGGAAGGGGAGGATGGGCGTCAGCTCTGCGTTCTCGATGTCCGGCGTGGAGGGCAGGGAATGAGGTAGCGCCCCCGACAGGCCCACCGCGGTACTGCCGTCCTGTCCTTCCTCCAGATAAAGAGAGTGCTCGCACAGATCATCATGGCTCTGTCGGAAACCAGCGAGGCCTCCTACGAAAACAAAACAATCAATCGATCGCTCTAGTGTAGCTAGATCACAAATAAAGCATGACACTATTTGCAGTAAAATATCCGAAAACCACTAGGCTAGTGTTATATATTTTGTCCAGCTGATTACTAACAATATCTCTAATGTTTTCAACTACTTGTAAATCATTAGAAAATTCCCATTCGCCTGTCAATGACGTTAGTTCTTCTTCTTCTTAGTTTTATGGCAGATTGCAAGCATGGCTGATCAGGTGCATACCGCCACCTACTGTATCGGAGTATGTAGCATGGCTAGGAATTTAATGACGTTAGTTAGCCTTTGTTACTGACGTAGAAACCACATGACAACAGTGGACAAATGCGGAAGTAGCTTCGCGACAAACTTCATCTAGAAAGAGATGCCAATCTCGCTTGCGTTTTACTTGATATGTGAGTTGTTTTGATTGGTATCTTTACAGAAAACGTATGCTATTATAACGATCAACAAGATTAGTATAATGGGGCATACACGGCAAACGCGCGAGGACGCGTCTGATCCATCGTCTGATCGTGTCTTTGCATTGACTTTGTATGTAATCTACTCGCGCAAATCGTTGAACTCGCGTTAAATCCATGATTTATCTTTCCGTCTGATTTGATGGTCGTCAGCGGTTGAGTAGAAGACACACATCCGATCATTCCACGCTTCTTCTTAGCGTCATCAAAACGCCCGATTGTTATTGTTTTGTTAGTGCGCCATCTAGTGGCAGGTCCTACAACCTGTACCTTTAATACGTGACCCTGGAGCACAAAACCAGTCATAAATCTTTGAAATTGAGATGTATGCATCATCTTTGATATATGCATTGATATATGCAATATTTGGGCGAGATACAACTATTTGCAAAAAAGCAAAAAAAAATAATCTTTAAAGTTGTTCAGATGAAGTTCTTAGCAATGCATATTACTAATCAAAAATGATGTTTTTATATATTTACGGTAAGAAATGTACAAAATATCTTCATGCAACATGATCCTTACTTAATATACAAATTATTTTGGCATACAAGAAAAATTTATCATTTTGATCCATACAGTGTATTGTTGTCTATTTCTACAAATATACCCCAGAGACACATAATAAAACTTTTAGTCCGTAATGTACAGTACTGACTGTTCACAAGAGTCCAGGCTGTTTTGTGCTCATTTGTCTCGTTCTGTTTTTGAGGTCGCACTGAAGGATTTGCATGTCATTTGCATTTCAGGTTGAATAATTTCCTGATCGCGTTACAGATCTGTCTTATTTGCATGCAGAATGATTAATAGTATCTCTCAAGATCAGTCAGAGCTTATCACATACTTTATTAGGTCATAAATTCACTACATATAAGAAACATGGCACAAAAAATTCCAGAAATATCATATATAGTTAAAATTTATTTAATAATAAATATACATAAAATATATATTTTATATCAAATATTTTTATTGATATAATTATCACATTATATAATACAAGACTTATATATATATATTATTATATTATGTATTATAAATTAGTATAATGATGTTTTATATTGTAATCTAATCTCCATAATGACTGAAAAAATATGTATGGTATTAAAATATAATATAAAACACAACGTTATATATTATGAATACTAGATGTTATGATAAATTGTTATATTAGGCATTAATAATAAATTATTATTAGTATATCTGATAATACAATCTCGAAAATGATAAAATATTCACATTTAAGCATATATTTATTTACTTTTAAAACATTAATAATTATGATATAATAATCAATTTTATTTAATTTTAAGTTATTATGTAGGTTATTATTTATGTCTAATTAAAAAAAAAGTAAATTAAAATATTATTATATTAGGTATTGTATATTATAATTATGCCTTACAATATAATCTAAACTTAGAATATCGATAATTAAAAATATTGATTATAATATTGCTATTCGATATAAGAAATACATTATATATTTTATAAGGTCATATACATTATAATTAGTATGCTGTATTATATATTATAATCTCCATAATTTACATTCAAGCATTTAGATGCTTTTATCTAAAGCAATAATTAATTAAAACATTAATAATTACAACACGATACTATAAAATACAACATTATATAATATTATTACATCTTATTTTTTAACATGAACTGAGCTGTAACACTGAAGAGCGAGAACAAGCATCAGTAAACGAGTAAACAGCCTTATAATAAATGTTTAGCATGTCATGCTGGACATCTGCGCTCTCCCAGTAACGTCCATCAGATGAACACAGGGGGTGAAGCTATAGTCTGTTAAATTTCAGTTAGTCAAATGTGAAAGCTGTAGCACCTGTTACCCTGCCTCTCCTGGACTGAGTGAATCTCTTTAATCACACTGGAAAGCACCTTCAGCGCTCGCTCATTTATAGAAACTAAATCCAGGATTCTCTGAAAAACTACTGCTTTCCACTTTGGATGTTTGGGATGAAGTCATTTGCACTTTTGAAACCACCTGTGTTTCCTCATGTTTAGCACATGAGCTTAACAACTATACTAATGCCACTGTATTTATTTTCTTTATTCAATCATTCATCTTTATTATCAAGGTTTTGCCAATTGCATAAAGTTAAAAATATTTTGTTATATATATGGGTCAAAGACGTTAAGATGTCCGCATCAAAAGAAATGTACAAAAGTGATTTTGTGTTCATAGAAAGCACATTAAATGTAAGTAAAATGTCTACTTTTAAGGTTTTAAATAAGTTTTTGGAGAATAAAATCTCAAAATTTGGTTGAAATAATGTTACAATGTCATTCAGTGTAACACAATATTTATGAAAAAATTGAAACAATATACTTATTCTGACGTGTACATATTAAAATATCTAAAAGAATAATGGAGCATACTAAATTTTATTGTGTTTTAAATTAGTACAAAATTCTTACTGACAAATGGGCAAAACCTAGGATAGTGGCAAATGTTAAAAATGTAAAATTACATTTAATGACATTTTACTGGGTGTCTCCTGTAAACCAGGGGAAAATGTATGATATTTATTTTTTGCTCAGAAAAACAAAAACAAAACAAAAACACAAGTTTAAAGCAGTATTACACTTTTTTTTTATGCTTAAACACTTTTTCGTCTTTGACTCATATATATATATATATATATATATATATATATATATATATATACACATACATTCTACAAAGCAAAGTGTAGATTTTGTGTTAAAACTGAAAAAAATAACTATTGCCACAATCTTTCAAAATGAGAATTGTAATATTCTACACGGATGCTCTGCAGTGAATGGGTGCCGTCAGAATGAGAGTCCAAACAGCTGATAAAAACATCACAATAATCCAACTCAATCCAGTACATCAGTTAACATCTGGAACAAATCCAGCATTAAGACGTTTTTATCTCAAATCTGATTCCATAATCCATAATAACGCTTCCTTCAGTAAAAACGTGGTCTGGTCTGAATCAGGCGAGAAATCTGCACAGATCAAACAGCTCTAAACAGATATGTGGCTGGATGTCACTTTAATGCAGGATTTGTTTCTTACAAACATGCATCTATTGGCTTCACAAGATCTTAACTGTAAAGAAAAGGACATGAAGTTTGAGCAAGTATGGTGTCCCATACTCTGAATCTGTGCTCTGCATTACACACTTCCAAGAGCACACACACACTCCCCTGACCGATACCAAGACTTGAACCCATAACCTTTGGGTTACAAGTCCCTTTGATGGACTGGAGTGGTGTAGATTACTGTGATGTTTTTATCAGCTGTTTGGACTCTCTTTCTGACGGCACCCATTCACTGTGATGCAATGCAACATTGCCAAATGTCTGCTTGGATACAATACAGCGCTACACAAGTTGCATTTGGTGGCTCAGATGTTCACTAACCGGTGAACTTCAAATGAAGGACTAAAAACAGCCAATTCGCATCAGACTGAGATCTTTTCTTTTCGTTTTTAAAGATCAAGACCTCTAAGGGCTCCATGGGTTGAGGCCAGTATTGAGTCTGAGGAGATTCAGAAGCACAGCGGGTCTGCAGTCTGAACAGCTTTTATCTGCAAGAGCCATGATAACACACACACACACACCCAGACACACAAACACACACACACACACACACAATCCCAGAATGCAATGCAAGCTCAGTGAAGCAATCCACTCAACAGAAATGTTGATTCAGTGTTCTAAAAATACATTTTACCCAAATGATTGATATAAAATCTAACTTTATATATTATAAGGTATTGTAAATTATATTAGTATGATTATATTTTAAAACATTAGTGTAATGTAAAATAATTTCCATTTCATTTTTATAATATATATATATATATATATATATATATATATATATATATATATATATATATATATATATATATATAATCTCCATAATGAATAATAACATTATTAATTATAATATAATATCATTATATAAATTATTATTAAATTATTAAATAGTATTAGATCATTATATCACATAAATCATGTATTATAAATTAGAATTATTATAATTTTCTTATAATTATAATATAATATCATCCCACTGATTATAATACAATATTACTACATAATATAAAATACATTATAACTTATTAAATTAGATACTTTTATAATATTATGAATTACTATTTTATAATAAATGGAATCTCCATAATTACAGAATTATTATTAATAATGAGAATAATTACATTTTATATTTCTATTATATAATATAAAAACATTATA